>NW_026705400.1:0-195160 GCF_029867415.1 Vicia villosa | reverse complement strand
GTAGAGATAGACGCTACTATGGATGACCTTAGTCGCCTGAACCAAACCATGGATGACCTATGTGTCATACCCCAATTTTTGACCCTAAAATCATACATCAATTGCATATTAATCACTAATCAAGAGCACCATTGTGAGGCTTTGTCTTTGATACTGTGATTGTCTCTGAGGGGAATCATCAAGCACTTTTAGCTTTTATTTGTTTAATACTAACCAAAATACAAAAAAAATATGTGTTTTGTTTCTTTTGTTTATGTTTTACAGGTAAAAGATCGGGCAAAACTCAAAACAGTGCAAGAAGAAATTTTTTTTGAAAATTGAAGGCGGAAATCGATTTACCCCTGTGGGAAATCGATTTCCTGTGCACAAAATTCAAAAAAATATAAGGAGGGAAGCTTGACATCATTTTGGCACCTTTTTTTTATTTGACCATTTTACCAATTTTCCACCTCATCAAAATTAATCCCTTCATTAAACCCACTTAAACCTCATTTTACCATTTTTTACCATTTAAATGCCATTTAATTACCAAACACAAAATGACCAAATTGCCACTACTCTTGCTCTCATCCTATAAATAGAGGTCTCTACTCTCTCATTTCTCAAGCTTGGAAAGCCAACAAACCCCTTGCAATTTCTCTTCTCATCCCTACCAAATTCACCAAAGCTCTCTTTTCTTTCATAAAGTTTGTGAGTCACATCTTGAACCTCACAAATTTTGAGCTAAATCACCATCCATTTCACTCTTTTTTCTTCAATTGTTGAGAGATCAAGATTTGTGTTGGTGATTCTTGAAGTAGATCTAAACTTTGTTCAAGATTTGGTAATTTTCTTCATCTTTTTTCCATCTATCATAATGTGATTCTTTTGTGCTTGTGTTCAATGCATCTTTGATGCTATATTGGTCCAATTTGATGGAAAATTCGTGCTCCAATGGATATGTGATCATAAGGTGTTTGTATGTTTGCCTAAATCAAGTTTCAAAGTTCATAATGCTGTTTTTCTGAAAACTGTGCGCATGAAATCGATTTCCTACAGAGGGAAATTGATTTCCACTCTGTTTTTTGCGCCAGATCTGAATTCTGCAGGCAGGAAATCGATTTCCTACAGAGGTAAATCGATTTCCAGTGAGGCAGAATGCTTGTTTTTGCTATTTTTGACTTGTTTTTGGTTCTAACTCTTCTTCTACTCCATTCTTTTGATATTTTCTTTGAATCACAAATTAGAGGCCTAATTTCTCTATAATTTCAATGGACTTAGGGCGTCGACAGGATGAGAATCCAAATCCGCAAAATTATGTGATTGAAATTATGGATGAAAGGAGCTTTTAATGTGGTTCCATCTTTTGTTTCTCTTTATTTTGATCGATGAAAGTCTTAATACCTTGAGAATTCTTATGGATTCTTGGTAAAGACTAGATCACTCACCATTTTTCTTTTCGTGCGGTATTGCTTTCGGAGAGTGATCTACATATCGCTTCTCTCGCATGCATTAGCACATAAAGTTTTGACCGGCCTCGTTGTAGGGTGATTTCTATATAAATCACTTGGCGATCTGCTTAACATAGCGCAATATTTCGTGTCCCGAATAAAAAAAATCTAATATGGAAGAGAATTGTATGCGGTTGATTTAAGACTTATGGAGATTTATCGTGTAGTCGCTATGATTTTATCAAGTTTCTGATAAGTGTCCATTGAATTTAAATTCGAGAACATCCTTCACTCACCATCGATCTTAATTACTAACTTTGATAACATACTTGAGAAGATTCAAGATGGTTATCTTTAACATCTAACAATTGACTTTAATTTCCGCAATTTATTATATTGCTTTTTATATTTTGCTTTATGCTTTACTTTATCATTTCATCATATTTACATTCCGCTATTTTCTCTTTGTCCATTTGGACACTATGTTTATGTTTCCGCCATTTTCTTTTTGTCCACTTGGACCATACTTTACTTTTATGCTAAAACACTAATAATCAACAAAAATCTAAAAAACTCTTAAGGCTCTCTTTTGGACTATTGGTTACTATCCCGAGCATTTTGGAGATTCGGACTTATGGACTTAGTGCCTCTGGACCCTTATTCTGTTGTTACTCTGTTGTTATTATGTTTGTCTGGTATTGGATTGTTGTCTGTTTGTGTATGCAGGTATTTCCTTGAAAGTCCTTGATGGTTAATTCCAAGGCATTGAGATAAGGATTTTACCTGAAAACCTGCCCGATTTTCGTCAGAATTTTAATGTGTTTAATGCGAGATGGTGCTAAGATAATAAGTTTCTCTGGATCCCCAAGTGGTAATGTGTTGGTTTGGTATTGATAAGTCCAAAGGATGGGAAATCTACCTTGACTCATAATGTCAAGTGTTGGCTTCTTATTTCGGTTAGACCGTTTCTTTCCTTAGCTTTTATTTTACGCAATAGGATAGCCTCTTCATCTCCTCCCATTCTAAATTTTCAAAATTTTCTCCCTTTTTCAAAAACCTTCTTATGTTTGCAATCTTTTCAAAACCTTTCTTTAAAAATATCTTTTGCCCTTAGTGGCCTTTTTTCTTCAAACGTTTAGACACTGTTAATTGTCGAAACGAGTGGTTATACCCCACGATTTTGAAATTGATTGATATAATGAGATCTTTTCCGCGTGAGAGAGCTAGTGGCATACTCGTTGATTTTATCCGAGTGGGAGCCCTTCTTTCATTTGCGATGCAAAGAACTCATTTGTTCTCATGCTCAAGATCAATGGCTGAGTATTTCTCTCCGACGACGATAAAGTGTTTATTCGTTTTAAAATGTTTTCCCTTTAAGCGGAACTACATTAGCTCTGACTTCTCCATTGCACCGAGGAGGTATGTAGGCACAAGGCTTAATATCTTGCCGAGCTTATTTTAAAATAAAACAAACCCTTTTTTAGCACACACGACACAGATTTTCAAAAAGGTTCCTGTGGAATACCACATATATGAGGGGTGCTTAAAACCTTCCCCTTGTATAATCAACACCCGAACCTGAGTTCTCTTTTTGTTTTAAAAACAACTTTGGGTTTTACGTTCTTTTCCCTTTTCTTTTGGAAACAATAAAGCGCGGTGGCGATTTCAAACAAAATATTGAGTCAAGTCAACTCCATGGCTTCGATCTCAGATTTACCCTGCTACAGAAAAATGGCGACTTCACTGGGGATCCAGTCTTAAGTGTGTTAAGCCTATTTTTGTTTATCTATGTGTTTTTATCTGTATATATTGTTGTGTGCTTTGTTTGTTTATCTTCTTTTTTTTTCTTTTTGGTGCTCGATGGTTCCTCTGTGATGAGATAAAGTTCTAACCCGGACTTTGGTGAGTAACTTGAGATAGGAGGTGGTAAGACCAATAGTCGCATGTCAGGAGAAATCCTTACCATGAGCGTCATATGGTGGAACCCCAATCAGTGGAGGCTTCATGGAAGGTAGTAGAGGTTGTTACGAATCATCGTGATAACGCTATAACTTTCAATAGTGAGTGTCCGTAGAAGCTGAATGGCCTAGAACCTTTTAACCCATCTAAGCCTTTTTAGGATGTAGTGCAGAAACAAGATCAAGTACCAATTTGAGCTTGTTGTCATGCGATACTACGCTCAGACGAGGTCTTTTTAGGCATATTATTGGCGCCCATAAGCAATTGTGCATGCCGGTAGTATCCGATAGAAGATTGAAAACTCTGGGAACCTTTGTAGAACCCGATTGGCAGGTACAAAATTCCCTAGATCATGCCTTGTGGGAAGGGTAGACCCATGGCTCCATGCTCGTGACGTCGAACCTTTGAACCTGGATTGTGTGATTTTATGTGATTTGATGTGATCTTGTGTGCTCTTGATTGTGGTTGATGCATAAACCATGCATTCATAAAAAAATGTACTTTACAAATGGTTTTCAAGGAACTTAGAGACTTTGTTTGTAAACATCACAGGTACCATGGATCAAAAGAGAAGCATCAAGAAGTACACCTTCAGGAATTCAAGTGCAAAGGAATTAAAAGAGCTAGCAACTTTGGTTCCTAATCTTGACAACTTCAAAAACCGTTATGGGAAATTGATCTCTATCTTGAAGACCAAAGTAGAAAAGGGGATTCTTGAGACTCTTGTGCAGTTTTATGACCCGGTTTATCATTGTTTCACCTTTCCTGATTATCAGCTTATGCCCACTTTGGAGGAGTATTCTTATTGGATTGGTTTGCCAATTACAAATGATATACCGTTTAGTGGTCTGGAGAAAGAACCTCAGGTTAATGAGATAGCAGACCTTCTTCAGTTGAAAATATCAGATGTGAAAGCAAATATGACCAAAAAAGGAGGAATTTGGGGGTTGACTTCTAAGTTCTTGATTGGAAAGGCTTCTATGTTGGCTAGTAAAGGAAGTATGATTGCTTTTGAGACGTTTTTGGCCTTGCTTATCTATGGTTTGATACTCTTTCCCAACATTGACAACTTTGTCGATGTTAATGCTATTCGGATCTTCATGATTGGGAATCCTGTGCCTACTTTGCTTGGGGATACTTATCATTCCATTCACCATAGGAATGATAAGAAAGGTGGACTTATCAGCTGTTGCACTCCTTTGCTCTATAAGTGGTTTATTTCGCACTTACCTCAGGCTAAGAATTTCTTGAGCAATCCGGATGGTCTCTCATGGTCTCAGAAGATTATGCCTCTTACTAATGGGATTATCCATTGGTACAATCCTGCTTATGAAATTGGCGAGATTATTGATAGTTGTGGAGAATTCCCTAATGTACCTCTTCTTGGTATACAAGGAGGAATTACCTACAACCCCGTTCTTGCAAGGCGTCAATTTTGCTACCCCATGAAGGAGCGACCCGCTAGTATTCTTGTGTCAGGAATCTTCTATCTTAATCAAGATGGAAATTCGGATATGAGAAATCGGTTTGTGCGTGCTTGGCACCATATTGATAGGAAGAGACATTTGGGAAAGAAGCAATGTGTTGCTCTCAAAGACTACACTGATTAGGTTCAAGCTAGAGCTCGCACTTTTCAGATGCCTTATTTACTTGAGGAGCCTTCTCTACTCATTACTCCACCTTTGTCTTTAACTACTCCTGTTGAAAGTAATGAGGAGCATCTAGAGCTCGTGGCTAAGATGAGAATGGAAAGAGATGCTTGGGAGAAGAAGTTTCATGCTTCGGAAATTGAGAATAAAGAGTTGAAGATACATTTGAAAGAAAAGGATGAAATGCTTGATATCCAAGATGGTTGGTTGATGGAGAAGGATGATCAGATCCGTCATCAAGAAGAGCTACTTCAACAACATGGAGAAAAGCGGAAGAGACAACAAGAGGATTTATTTTCCTCTGGTAGTCATGAAGATTCAGTTGCATGGAAGGAAGTTGCCGATAAGCTGATGGTCGAGAATGCTCATTTGAAGGCCTTTTATGAAGATGAATTGGAGAAGCTCCGTAGGAAGCTGCAGAGAGGAGTTGGATCTTTGTCCGAAGTGTTCCCTCCTAGTTTTTAGCTTTTCATTTGTTTTGTAATTTTGGATCCTTGAATCCTTTTGTATGCTTTTCCATTACTAATGAAAGAATGTTGTTATGTTTTATGTTGTTTTTGCTAATGTTTACAATTGAAGTCTTAAAGTTCCTTGAAAACCAATAAAAATCATTTGCATTGCATTTCATGCATCATTCTGCATTTTGGTCTTGCTTCCGAGAGTATTCCCGAGGTCTTATTCAGTGTTCTTCATACAGAATCAAGCTGTCTCATCGGTATAACACTCGAGCTAACTGCAAGAAGAAGATGGAAGGTCTTGAACAAGAGAATTGTGAGCTACGCGAAGAGGTTGTTACTTTGAGATCTGGTGTGGATCGTCTCACTGCTCTGGTTGAGACATTGATGGCTGCTCAGAATCAGAATCAGAATCAGATTCCTCCTCCCAATGCCCAAGCTCAGGGTCAAGCTACTGTGATTTCTGAAATTGCTGCTACAACAATTCCTGTTGTTCCTGTTGGTGCTACTCAGCAACGTATGCCTAATGGATATCCCTGGGGTATGCCTGAAGGTTATCTGTCTGTTCCTGAGATGATCCGTCCGTTGACCCCTGTTATGGTCAACACATCTCCTATTGTTCATACTGGTCCTTTTGTCCCAGAGCCCATTTATGATGCTGCTCCAAGTGAAATTCAAGACAGAATGGATGGTTTCCAAGATCAGTTTGAGGAACTGCAGAAAGAGATGAAAGCCTTGCGTGGGAAAGAACTGTTTGGAAAGAATGTGCATGATCTCTGCCTTGTTCCCAATGTGAAGGTACCTGCTAAGTTCAAGCTGCCTGAATTTGAGAAGTATAAAGGAAATTTCTGTCCTCAGGCACATCTGGTGATGTATGTAAGGAAGATGTCCACTCACATTGATGATCAACGTCTGTTGATCCACTATTTCCAAGACAGTTTGACTGGAGCTGCTTCTAAGTGGTATATGGGCCTTGATAGCACCCATATTCGCACTTTTAATGACTTGGCTGAAGCGTTTGTGAAGCAATACAAGTATAATGTGGACATGGCTCCTGATAGGGATCAATTGTGAGCTATGATGCAGAAAGAGAAGGAATCCTTCAAGGAATATGCTCAGAGATGGCGTGAGGTTGCCGCCCAAGTGATTCCTCCGATGGAAGAGAAAGAGATGACTAAGATTTTCATTAAGACTCTTGGTCCATTTTACTATGAGAAGATGATTGCAAGTGCTCCTGTAAACTTCACCGAAATGGTGGGTATGGGTGTCAGGTTGGAAGAAGCTGTGCGAGAAGGCCGTCTGGTTCGGAATGACAATTCGTCTGGTGGTGCAAAGAAGTATGGTTCTTCATTCCAGAAGAAGAAAGAATCAGATGCTAATGTTGTTTCTCATGGGATGAATAGTCGATTCAGAAATCAATCTCAACAAGTGGCGTCAGTAACTCCTGTTGTGAATTCAATGCCTGTAGCTCCTGTTAATCAACAACCAGCAAGGCGGAATCCGTATCCTCGAGTTAATATTGATCCTATCCCCATGACATACACTGAACTGTATCCTGCTCTAATTCATAAGAAGTTGGTTCAACCAAGGTCACCGCCTCCTGTTCCAGAGAAACTCTCTTGGTGGTACAAAGCTGATGCCACTTGTGCTTTTCATCAGAATGCTCCTGGGCATGATTTGGAAAATTGTTGGCCTCTGAAGAATGAAGTTCAGAGATTGGTTCGTTCTGGTATGCTTTCCTTCCATGATATTGGCCCGAATGTGCAAAACAATCCATTGCCGACTCATGAAGCGTCTGCTGTGAATATGGTATATGGGTGCCCTGGGAAGTATAAGATTTATCGTGTGGAACACATCAGAGGATCATTGGTGGAGATGCATGCCACTCTGTGTGAATATAGTCATTATGAGCATAATCATGCTGCTTGTAGGATTTGTTTGGTCAATCCTCGAGGATGTTACGTTGAGAGAAGAGACTTACAAGAGATGATAGATCAAAGGCTCATTGAGATTCTGAGGGATAGAGATGAAGATGATGTCAATGTGATCGAGCCGTGCTTTGAAATTCCGGAATGGTAGAGCTTCTTAAAGAGTATGTTGACATTTTTGCGTGGTCCTACCAAGACATGCCTGGGTTGGACACAGATATTGTGGAGCATCGTTTGCCGTTGAAACCTGAATGTCCTTCTGTCAAGCAAAAGCTAAGAAGAAGTCATCCCGATATGGCAGAGAAGATTAAGAATGAGGTCTTAAAGCAGATTGACGCAGGTTTCCTTGTCACTTCTGTATATCCTTAATGGATTGCCAATATTGTGCCTGTTCCGAAGAAAGACGGAAAAGTTCGCATGTGTGTTGATTATAGAGATTTGAATAAAGCCAATCCGAAAGATGATTTCCCTCTACCTCACATTGATATGTTGGTAGATAGCACGGCAAAGTTTGAGGTTTTCTCCTTTATGGATGGTTTTTCAGGATACAACCAGATTAAGATGGCACCTGAAGACATGGAAAAGACAGCCTTTATTACGCCATGGGGGACATTCTGCTACAAAGTAATGCCTTTTGGGCTGAAGAATGCTGGCACGACGTATCAGAGGGCCATGACCACTCTTTTCCATGATATGATGCACAAAGAAATTGAGGTTTATGTGGATGACATGATTGCCAAGTCCCAGTCAGAGGAAGGGCACGTGGAGGATCTTTTAAAGTTGTTTCAGCGTTTGAGAAAGTATCGTCTCTGCTTAAATCCAAACAAATGCACTTTTGGTGTCCGTTCCGGAAAATTATTGGGTTTCATTGTCAGTCAGAGAGGAATTGAAGTAGATCCTGTTAAAGTCAAAGCAATTCAGGAAATACCAGCACCAAAGACTGAGAAACAAGTGAGAGGTTTCCTCGGACGTTTGAATTATATCTCCAGGTTCATTTCCAATATGACTGCTACTTGTGAGCCAATCTTCAAATTGTTAAAGAAAAATCAGGGATGTGTGTGGAATGAAGATTGTCAGAAAGCTTTTGACAACATTAAAGAATATTTGCTTGAACCTCCCATTTTGCTCCCTCCAGTTGAAGGAAGACCTTTGATTATATACCTCACAGTGCTTGAGAATTCAATGGGATGCGTGTTGGTTCAGCATGACGAGTCCGGTCGAAAAGAGTATGCAATATACTACCTTAGCAAAAAGTTTACCGAGTGCGAAACAAGATACTCGCTGCTTGAGAAAACTTGCTGTGCTTTGGTATGGGCTGCTCGCCGACTGAGACAGTATATGTTGAATCACACCACCCTATTGATTTCCAAAATGGATCCAATTAAGTATATATTTGAGAAACCTGCGTTAACCGGAAGGATTGCTCGCTGGCAAATGTTGTTATCAGAATATGGTATTGAATGCCGAGCTCAGAAAGCTGTGAAAGGAAGTGTGTTGGCAGAGTACCTCGCTCACCAACCAATTGATGATCATCAATATATCAGAATGGACTTCCCAGATGAAGATATAATGTATTTGAGAGCTCAAGATTGGGATGAACCGTTGCCAGAAGAAGGGCTAGATCCTGGATCCAAATGGGGTTTAATTTTTGATGGAGCTTCTAATGTTCATGGCCATGGTATTGGTGCCATTATTATCACTCCGCAAGGTTCACATGTTCCTTTCACTGCAAGGATATGTTTTGATTGTACAAATAATATTGCTGAATATGAAGCTTGCATCATGGGGCTTGAAGAGGCCATTAATCTGAGAATTAAGATTCTTGATGTTTATGGAGATTCCGCGCTTGTAATTAATCAGATTAAAGGAGAATGGGAAACTCGTCATCCTGGTTTAATCCCTTACAAAGATTACGCCAGAAGGTTGTTGACATTCTTCAACAAAGTTGAATTCCACCACATCCCTCGAGATGAGAATCAGATGGCTGATGCTTTAGCCACATTGTCTTCCATGTACAAAGTGAATTTCCATAATGAGGAGCCTCAGATTACAATCATGCGTCTTGATAGACCTGCTCATGTATTTGCAGTTGAGGAATCAGCAGATGAGAAGCCTTGGTACTTCGATATTAAGCACTTTCTTCAGACTCAAGAGTACCCACTTGGGGCATCAAATAAGGATAAGAAAACTTTGAGGAGATTGGCTGGCAGTTTCTTCATCAATGCTGATGTTTTGTATAAAAGAAATTATGACATGGTTTTGCTCAGATGCGTGGATAGTCACGAAGCAGACATGTTGATGCATGAAATTCATGAAGGTTCTTTTGGTACTCATTCCAATGGACATTCGATGGCTAAAAAGATGCTTAGAGCAGGTTACTATTGGCTGACAATGGAATCTGATTGCTACAAATTTGTAAAGAAGTGTCACAAGTGTCAAGTGTATGTTGACAAGATTCATGTGCCTCCGACACTTCTCAATGTTATCTCGTCTCCATGGCCTTTCTCTATGTGGGGTATTGATATGATTGCCATGATTGAACCCAAGGCTTCGAACGGACATCGATTCATCCTGGTAGCAATCGATTACTTTACCAAGTGGGTAGAAGCTGCTTCATATGTTAATGTGACAAAGCAAGTTGTGGTCAGATTTATCAAGAACAACATCATCTGCAAATATGGTGTACCGAGCAAGATCATCACTGATAATGGCTTGAATCTGAATAATAGCATGATGAGAGAACTGTGTGAAAGTTTCAAAATTGAACATCATAACTCTTCGCCTTATAGGCCAAAAATGAATGGAGCTGTTGAAGCAGCAAATAAGAATATTAAGAAGATTGTGCAAAAGATGGTTGTTACGTACAAGGACTGACATGAGATGCTCCCATTTGCTTTGCATGGGTACCGTACATCTGTTCGTACTTCAACTGGGGCAACCCCCTTTTCTTTGGTTTATGGTATGGAAGCAGTGCTCCCTATTGAGGTTGAGATTCCATCATTGAGAGTTTTAATGGAAACCAAGTTATCTGAGGCTGAGTGGTGTCAGAGCAGGTTTGATCAATTAAATTTGATAGAAGAAAAGAGAATGACGGCTTTATGCCATGGTCAGTTGTACCAAAAAAGAATGAAGAGAGCTTTTGATAAGAAGGTTCGACCTCGTGTATTCAGAGAAGGCGACCTCGTGCTCAAAACGATCTTGTCTTTTACCTCTGATTCAAGGGGCAAGTGGACTCCTAATTTTGAAGGATCCTATGTTGTTAAGAAAGCCTTCTCTGGCGGTGCATTAATTCTTGCAACTATGGATGGAGAAGAGCTCCCACGTCCCGTGAATGCTGATGTAGTCAAGAAATACTTCGCCTAAAAATAAAAAATAAAAATAGCTCGCTAAGTTGAAAACCCGAAAGGGCGGCTTAGGCAAAAAAGAGCGTCTCGGTGGATTGAAAACCCGAAAGGGCGGTCCAGGCAAAAATTAGAGACATAAACAGAATAAAATACCCGGTGGACTGAAAACCCGAAAGGGCGGTCCAGGCAAAGGTTAGGGATTCATGGCAAGTAACTACATCAGACAAGACTTGATCATCAACAGTCATTTGTTTATCATGAAGAAGTTCAACACATTTCAACGGAAGCCTTTGCTCAGGAATTCCAAGTTGAGAGAGAGGATGGGGTCATTACATTTCAATGTACCTTTTCCACAAAGTTACTACTTTCCAAACTTTGTAATCATCCATGGGGTCTTGCCTTTTGCAAGCTACCATTCTATTAAAAAAGTTTGAGCCTTTGCCCGTTATTTGCAATCTTATTTCTTTCATATCTCTCAAAATGTCATTTATTGTTGATAGTAATTTTTGAAACAAAGAGAAAATTGATTTCAACAAAATCCTTTTGAAAAATATAAAAGAAGTTTTACTTTGATTCATAAGTGCATTACAAGAAATGGATATGTTGATGTATTCATGTGCAAAAGAGTAAGAATATATTCCACTCAATGTACTTTTGGCCTGGTTCGAAGATGATGTAGAACTCGGTTATTTTGTTCTCTCAGCTCCAATGTTTCCTCAGTGTTGGGTAGCATTTATTCTGAAGCCATCAAAGTTTGTAGCAATTTCTGCTCATGTTTGTGGATGATACCTCTAGTGTTCAGCTTGAGACATGCTTGATTATGTTATTTTTGTACTCTATCTCTTGAGTTAATCCTTGTGCTAAGTTTTGGCAGCATATGCATCATTAACATGCATCAAAAACAGTCATGCATTTATATTTGCTACCATGAAGGTTATCGTCAAACAGATTACTCTTTCATTTAGAGTGTCTTAAGCAGAAAATACTCGATATCCTTAAAATCCCCACTGAATTTATTTCTAGGTGGATAATATGTTTCAGTTGTGCTGTTTAAAATGCCTACGAACAGAAATCCAGTGAGTTTCTCCCTCACTTGGTCCAGTCTTTTTGGGCAGCTTTTTTCCATTTGGTCATGGATTGAATTTTGGTCGCTGGATGATGAATGATGAGATTATGCATTTGTGTTTGCATCCTCAATCTTTGAAAATAAAAGTAAAGTATTATTGATTGCTCTTCACTGTCAATGGTACGGCGGTACATCTCTTTTCTACCTCCAGTGGAACGTTGGTAGTTCACCTTCAGTGGAACGATGGTGTATCTTGTTATCTTCATCGTCAGTGGTACGTCGATGTATTTCTTTTTATATCATCAGTGGAACGATGGTATATTTTATCGTCAATGGCACGGCGATATATCTCTTTTATACCTTCAGTGGAACGTTGGTATATGTTATCGTCAATGGTACGGCGGTACATCTCTTTTCTACCTCCAGTGAAACGTTGGTAGTTCACCTTCAGTGGAACGATGGTGTATCTTGTTATCTTCATCGTCAGTGGTACGTCGATGTATTTCTTTTTATATCATCAGCGGAACGATGGTATATTTTATCGTCAATGGCACGGCGATATATCTCTTTTATACCTTCAGTGGAACGTTGGTATATGTTATCGTCAATGGTACGACGATACATCTCTTTTCTACCTCCAGTGGAACGTTGGTAGTTCACCTTCAGTGGAACGATGGTGTATCTTGTTATCTTGTTCATCGTCAGTGGTACGTCGATGTATTTCTCTTCTCACCTTCAGTGGAACGTTGGTGTATGCTATCTTCATCGTCAGTGGTACGTCGATGCATTTCTATCATCAGTGGAACGATGGTGTGTTCTCTGTTAATGAAAGATGGGTATTCTGATTCTCTAGTGAAAGGTGATATATCTTCTCATCCCCAGTGAAAGAGGATGCATATCTTATGACTCCCCAGTGAAAGAGGATGCATATTTTCTCATCCCCAGTGAAAGAGGATACCCCCTTTTCTCACCCTAGTGAAAGGTGATGCTTTAACCTCTCTGGTGCGAAATGTTTTCCCCAGTGAAGTTTCTTTTCCCAGGAAAGTTTCGTCTCTCCAACAAAGTCTTGTTTCCCCAGTGGAGTTCTTCCCGCGAGACATTTGCTTTCCCCAGTGGAGTTCTTTTTCTCCCCAGTGTTGTTTCATCATCATATGCATTCATTAAAATTTGCATTGCATCTTAGGTTCAAAAATTGTGTGTTTTATATATTTAAGTCTCTTCAATTTCGTCAAAACGAATATTTCCAATCATCGTATCTCCGAACCGAAGAAACTTAAATAGGGGCATCTGTCATACCCCAATTTTTGACCCTAAAATCATACATCAATTGCATATTAATCACTAATCAAGAGCACCATTGTGAGGCTTTGTCTTTGATACTGTGATTGTCTCTGAGGGGAATTGTCATACCCCAAAATTTTCCCACACTTTTCAAAAAAATCGAAGCTATTTCAAAAATGGGTTTTTATAAAAATCTCAGGTTCATTTACATTGACATCCTGAATTTTATAAATATTCAATTTAAAATCTATTTTAAAATATAATAGTTTACACTTAAATTGTTATATTTTAATAAATATAAAAATGTTTGTCTATGCTTCATATACTTTCAATTGGCTTTTTATTTCATATAAATAACATAGCACAATTGGTAAGAATGAAAGGTTTGCAAATAGAAGGTCACGGGTTCAATTCCCGCTTGGTGCATTTTCATGTTTCTTAACTTTTTTTTTAATCTTTTTTACACCTGGACGCACCTGGACACAAGTACGTCCAGGTTCTTAATCTTGGTCATCAAGGAAGGTCCATGGGCCTTTGGGTTGGATCATTTCCTTTTTAGGACCGGTCTTGACCTAATTCCACTCTATAAATAGAGCCCTCCACATTCACAGTTTTCATCAACAATTTTTCTAATCCTAACCAACAATTTCCCAACAATTTTCTAAACTTCCTCTCTCAACAACTCCACAATTTTACAAACCTTTTTTTTTAAAGTTTTTTAAACCTTATTGTTTTGGCCGATGATTTTCATATGAGGTCCCTTATCTCTTTTATTTGTTTTATTCGGTTCTAATTGTTAACCGCGTGATGCATATATTTTCTAACCACCAGCTGCTGCTTTTGTTTGTTTTCGTTCATATTCTTTTTTCTATTTATTTTTCAATTCAATTCACGTTTTAATACTGAGTATATTTAATTTGAATGTAGCTCTATTGAACTTCTTTTTTTAGTGTTTAATTTAAAATATCTCTTTTGTCATCCAGTAGTCATTATACCATAGTCTTCTGAAAATATTACACTAACAGTAAGCACAATACTAACCATGTTTTTTTAAAATGCAAAGATCAACCATTTATTTACAGCTATGCTATTTGTACACTGCCGTACTACACCTACACCGTATGTACGGACGACACTATCCACCGTCCGTACAGTCCGTACATGAATAGTAACTTCTTTTTGTTTTAAAAAAAAAATTTAATAATTTTTTTTTTTACGTTTTTAAAAAAAATATTTGATAATACCTGCAGATTTACTTCCGGATTTACCTATATTTGACATTACCTGCGGATTTACCTAAATTCGTAGGTAAATTCGCAAATAAATCCGCATGTATTGTCAAATTCGTAGGTAAATCCGCAAGTAAATCTGCAGGTACTGTCAAATCCGTAGATAAATCCGCAGGTATTGTCAAATCCGTAGGTAAATCCGCAATTAAATTCGCAAGTATTGTCAAATCCGGAGGTAAATCCGCAGGTATTGTCAAATATTTTTTAAAAAAGACATAAAAAAAATTACAATTTTTTTATAAAAAAAAATATTAATTTAATATTTTACTATTCATGTACGGACGGTGAATAGTACTGTCCGTACATGAATAGTATGTCTGTACCGTACGGACATACGGTGTAGTGTAACAAATTGGTGTAGGAATAGCATTTTTGATTTACAGCTATGCTATTTGTACACTGCCGTACTACACCTACACCGTATGTACGGACGACACTATTCACCGTCCGTACAGTCCGTACATGAATAGTAACTTCTTTTTGTTTTAAAAAAAAAATTTTAATAATTTTTTTTTTACGTTTTTAAAAAAAATATTTGATAATACCTGCAGATTTACTTCCGGATTTACCTATATTTGACATTACCTGCGGATTTACCTAAATTCGTAGGTAAATTCGCAAATAAATCCGCATGTATTGTCAAATTCGTAGGTAAATCCGCAAGTAAATCTGCAGGTACTGTCAAATCCGTAGATAAATCCGCAGGTAAATCCGCAGGTATTGTCAAATCCGTAGGTAAATCCGCAATTAAATTCGCAAGTATTGTCAAATCCGGAGGTAAATCCGCAGGTATTGTCAAATATTTTTTAAAAAAGACATAAAAAAAATTACAATTTTTTTAAAAAAAAAAATATTAATTTAATATTTTACTATTCATGTACGGACGGTGAATAGTACTGTCCGTACATGAATAGTATGTCTGTACCGTACGGACATACGGTGTAGTGTAACAAATTGGTGTAGGAATAGCATTTTTGATTTACAGCTATGCTATTTGTACACTGCCATACTACACCTACACCGTATGTACGGACGACACTATTCACCGTCCGTACATGAATAGTAACTTCTTTTTGTTTTAAAAAAAAAAATTTAATAATTTTTTTTTTACGTTTTTAAAAAAATTATTTGATAATACCTGCAGATTTACTTCCGGATTTACCTATATTTGACATTACCTGCGGATTTACCTAAATTCGTAGGTAAATTCGCAAATAAATCCGCATGTATTGTCAAATTCGTAGGTAAATCCGCAAGTAAATCTGCAGGTACTGTCAAATCCGTAGATAAATCCGCAGGTAAATCCGCAGGTATTGTCAAATCCGTAGGTAAATCGGCAATTAAATTCGCAAGTATTGTCAAATCCGGAGGTAAATCCGCAGGTATTGTCAAATATTTTTTAAAAAAGACATAAAAAAAATTACAATTTTTTTATAAAAAAAAATATTAATTTAATATTTTACTATTCATGTACGGACGGTGAATAGTACTGTCCGTACATGAATAGTATGTCTGTACCGTACGGACATACGGTGTAGTGTAACAAATTGGTGTAGGAATAGCATTATTGATTTACAGCTATGCTATTTGTACACTGCCGTACTACACCTACACCGTATGTACGGACGACACTATTCACCGTCCGTACAGTCCGTACATGAATAGTAACTTCTTTTTGTTTTAAAAAAAAAATTTTAATAATTTTTTTTTTTACGTTTTTAAAAATATATTTGATAATACCTGCAGATTTACTTCCGGATTTACCTATATTTGACATTACCTGCGGATTTACCTAAATTCGTAGGTAAATTCGCAAATAAATCCGCATGTATTGTCAAATTCGTAGGTAAATCCGCAAGTAAATCTGCAGGTACTGTCAAATCCGTAGATAAATCCGCAGGTATTGTCAAATCCGTAGGTAAATTCGCAAGTATTGTCAAATCCGGAGGTAAATCCGCAGGTATTGTCAAATATTTTTTAAAAGAGACATAAAAAAAATTACAATTTTTTTAAAAAAAAAAATATTAATTTAATATTTTACTATTCATGTACGGACGGTGAATAGTACTGTCCGTACATGAATAGTATGTCTGTACCGTACGGACATACGGTGTAGTGTAACAAATTGGTGGAGGAATAGCATTTTTGATTTATTTATCTTTTCATAAACATTCAGCAATCCCAAAGAAATAAAGATAGCATCATAATGCTTCACTGTTGTTGTTATTGGTATTTGTTGTTGTTCACTTGCAGGTTGAAGAAACATAGGGAGAAGATCTCAGAGCCGAATATCAACACTCCCGATTACAAGCCTCACACCAAAGCATCATATTTATAATTTGAAAACAAATTTCATTTCTTTATCGATTTTTGAGTCCAAACAATAACAACATAAAGACAATTTATGATTATCCAAGTTTATAAATCAAGAAGAAATTAAGAAAATACATGCTGAAAGGTTAACAATCAAAATAAATTTCATGTTCTGTTGCTGTGCAGGTACCGTTTCAATTCCATTGCAGATTGCAACTCAATCCAAGCCAACACGACTCCGACGAAACCTTTAACACGAACTCAAATGTTCGTCAACAACAACTCTGCAATGAGCAACATTTCAAACTCAGAATAATCAACAGGACCTGAAGCCATGAATCTACGGCGGCGCATCAAAGGCCACTGATTCACAAACTTCTGCATATTTGCATCTTCATACATCAAAAGAAAAACTCGTTCATCAATTATGTGAAACCGATTCAAGCCGGTCCAGGCATCTGAAGCAACGATCAACATCCAATTTACCATCACAACCATTCGCAGATCCAACCAGCCATCCCTCCATCGTCACTCGACTTCCAGCCGCTGCAAAGGAGCCGTCGGCGACTGCAACATCACCCAAAACGCGTCTCCGCCCAGACTCGCCGGAATCATTATTCTGCACCGCACCGGGACCAACACACCGCCGCTGCTCTGCTCCAAATCACGTCACGGGTACCTCAATCGACAGGTGAGTTTTCCAGCTTCATTCACTTTCATGACTGCTTGAAATTTGTAGTTGTAATTTTGTTTAGATCATTGTGGTTGCTTGTGAGATTGAGAATATTAAGTTAAGTGAAAAAGAGGAGGAGTTTGTGTTGTTGTTGCGGTTTCGATTCACAGAACTGAGAAAAGTGAGGAGAGTTTGGTTTGAAATGATGAATAGAGTTGCTGAAGAATGGGGCGGATCCCTTCTTTTGTTTAGGGTTTGTTTTCAATTTTTAACATATTTGATTGTGGGTCAGTTTCTTATAGCCCAACTTCTTTTTTTTTCTTTAAAGACCTCCATCTATTTTTTCTATTGTTAAATTAACTAATTTTTCTTTAATAGTTTTCTTGTTTGTCTTTTATTATAATTGACTTATAAAAATCCAAAAAATACTTTAATTAGATATTTTGTTTCTTTTGATTGTTCATATCTTTGTCATTTCTCATCTATTATTTTTATGCATCGTTACTAACACTTTTGCATTTTGCGAGGTACCACACTTGAGACTCTGGACCACTTTTGCACATCTTCATTTATTTCAATTTCCTCGCATATTTTTTAATTATGTAATTGTGTATGGGATGTAATAGTTTTTTAATTAGGGCTTTACTTTCCGCATCTCCTTATTATGTATCTCTCCCAAAGCCATGTAATAGCGTAGGACTCTACTTTCTGCTTTTACTTTCCGCACCTATAAACTGCTATAACTGCTTAGATGTATGTCTTAATAGGATTGTATGATAAGATTAAAATCAACCGTTAGATCACTAACTTCAAGATTAAATAACTGAATCTAACACACTTGCACTCACTCACCTCTAGGGTACGCCCCTCTTGGTTGCCTTCGAATATAAGGTCGTGTCCCTCGAAATGTAGAGGTACCCATTAGCAAAGGTCCCTCAATATAAAATCGTCACTAAGTCCCTCGATGACCCTCGATTGTTGCCTACGAAAAAGTGACGATCGTCCCTTCGAATTTGTTAAAGGTACCTCTACCTGTTGCCTTCAACGACCTCCAATGACCCTTCGATTGTCCCGCACGTCCAATATAAACAAGGACTACCTACTTCTAAATAGTATGGATAGTCCTAGGAACTTTAAAAAGCATAGAAAAAGACCAATTATTTAGGGTAGTGCTCTTAATCTGCCTAGCTCAATTAAAAAATATCTTTTCAATACTCTTTCAAAAACTAAGGCTACGCATGTACGCTAAAGTCCTTACGCCCCTTTTCAACTCAAAACAAACAAACATGAGCTAACCAAATTAAGAGCCCGTAGATAACTATGGATGAAAAGGGTGCTTACACCTTCCCTTTTCATAACTTACCCCCCGAGCCCGTTTTCTTTTCAAAAGGTCTTTTTCTGTACTTTTTACCTTTCCTAACATTGGACAAAATAAAAAGTCGGTGGCGACTCTTGCTCACCGCAACATTGTTGCATATAAAGATAAAAGTCAGTTCACCGTGTTACAGGAATCATCAAGCACTTTTAGCTTTTATTTGTTTAATACTAACCAAAATACAAAAAAAAATATGTGTTTTGTTTCTTTTGTTTATGTTTTACAGGTAAAAGATCGGGCAAATATCAAAACAGTGCAAGAAGAATTTTTTTTTGAAAATTGAAGGCGGAAATCGATTTACCCCTGTGGGAAATCGATTTCCTGTGCGCAAAATTCAAAAAATATAAGGAGGGAAGCTTGACATCATTTTGGCACCTTTTTTTTATTTGATCATTTTACCAATTTTCCACCTCATCAAAATTAATCCCTTAATTAAACCCACTTAAACCTCATTTTACCATTTTTTACCATTTAAATGCCATTTAATTACCAATTAAACACAAATTAATTACCAAACACAAAATGACCAAATTGCCACTACTCTTGCTCTCATCCTTTAAATAGAGGTCTTTACTCTCTCATTTCTCAAGCTTGGAAAGCCAACAAACCCCTTGCAATTTCTCTTCTCATCCCTACCAAATTCACTAAAGCTCTCTTTTCTTTCATAAAGTTTGTGAGTCACATCTTGAACCTCACAAATTTTGAGCTAAACCACCATCCATTTCACTCTTTTTGCTTCAATTGTTGAGAGATCAAGATTTGTGCTGGTGATTCTTGAAGTAGATCTAAACTTTGTTCAAGATTTGGTAATTTTCTTCATCTTTTTTCCATCTATCATAATGTGATTCTTTTGTGCTTGTGTTCAATGCATCTTTGATGCTATATTGGTCCAATTTGATGGTGATTTGGTGGAAAATTCGTGCTCCAATGGATATGTGATCATAAGGTGTTTGTATGTTTGCCTAAATCAAGTTTCAAAGTTCATAATGCTGTTTTTTTGAAAACTGTGCGCAGGAAATCGATTTCCTACAGAGGGAAATCGATTTCCACTCTGTTTTTTGCGCCAGATCTGAATTCTGCAGGCAGGAAATCGATTTCCTACAGAGGTAAATCGATTTCCAGTGAGGCAGAATGCTTGTTTTTGCTATTTTTGACTTGTTTTTTGTTCTAACTCTTCTTCTACTCCATTCTTTTGATATTTTCTTTGAATCACAAATTAGAGGCCTAATTTCTCTCTAATTTCAATGGACTTAGGGCGTCGATAGGATGAGAATCCAAATCCGCAAAATTATGTGATTGAAATTATGGATGAAAGGAGCTTTTAATGTGGTTCCATCTTTTGTTTCTCTTTATTTTGATCGATGAAAGTCTTAATACCTTGAGAATTCTTATGGATTCTTGGTAAAGACTAGATCACTCACCATTTTTCTTTTCGTGCGGTATTGCTTTCGGAGAGTGATCTACATATCGCTTCTCTCGCATGCATTAGCACATAAAGTTTTGACCGGCATCGTTGTAGGGTGATTTCTATATAAATCACTTGGCGATCTGCTTAACATAGCGCAATATTTCGTGTCCCGAATAAAAAAAATCTAATATGAAAGAGAATTGTATGCGGTTGATTTAAGACTTATGGAGATTTATCGTGTAGTCGCTATGATTTTATCAAGCTTCTGATAAGTGTCCATTGAATTTAAATCCGAGAACATCCTTCACTCACCATCGATCTTAATTACTAACTTTGATAACATACTTGACAAGATTCAAGATGGTTATCTTTAACATCTAACAATTGACTTTAATTTCCACAATTTATTATATTGCTTTTTATATTTTGCTTTATGCTTTACTTTATGATTTCATCATATTTACATTCCACTATTTTCTCTTTGTCCATTTGGACACTATGTTTATGTTTCCGCCATTTTCTTTTTGTCCACTTGGACCATACTTTACTTTTATGCTAAAACACTAATAATCAACAAAAATCTAAAAAAATTCTTAAGGCTCTCTTTTGGACTATTGGTTACTATCCCGAGCATTTTGGAGATTCGGACTTATGGACTTAGTGCCTCTGGACCCTTATTCTGTTGTTACTCTATTGTTATTATGTCTGTCTGGTATTGGATTGTTGTCTGTTTGTGTATGCAGGTATTTCCTTGAAAGTCCTTGATGGTTAATTCCAAGGCAGTGAGATAAGGATTTTACTTGAAAACAACCGTTACTCTGCCCGATTTTCGACAGAATTTTAATGTGTTTAATGCAAGATGGTGCTAAGATAATAAGTTTCTCTGGATTCCCAAGTGGTAATGTGTTGGTTTGGTATTGATAAGTCCAAAGGATGGGAAATATACCTTGACTCATAATGTCAAGTGTTGGCTTCTTATTTCGGTTAGACCGTTTCTTTCCTTAGCTTTTATTTTACGCAATAGGATAGCCTCTTCATCTCCTCCCATTCTTAAATTTTCAAAATTTTCTCCCTTTTTCAAAAACCTTCTTATGTTTGCAATCTTTTCAAAACCTTTCTTTAAAAATATCTTTTGCCCTTAGTGGCCTTTTTTCTTCAAACGTTTAGACACTGTTAATTGTCGAAACGAGTGGTTATACCCCACGATTTTGAAATTGATTGATATAATGAGATCTTTTCCGCATGAAAGAGAGCTAGTGGCATACTCGTTGATTTTATCCGAGTTGGATCCCTTCTTTCATTTGCGATGCAAAGAACTCATTTGTTCTCATGCTCAAGATCAATGGCTGAGTATTTCTCTCCGACGACGATAAAATGTTTATTCGTTTTAAAATGTTTTCCCTTTAAGCGGAACTACATTAGCTCTGACTTCTCCATTGCACCGAGGAGGTATGTAGGCACAAGGCTTAATGTCTTGCCGAGCTTATTTTAAAATAAAACAAACCCTTTTTTAGCACACACGACACAGATTTTCAAAAAGGTTCCTGTGGAATACCACAGATATGAGGGGTGCTTAAAACCTTCCCCTTGTATAATCAACACCCGAACCTGAGTTCTCTTTTTGTTTTAAAAACAACTTTGGGTTTTACGTTCTTTTCCCTTTTCTCTTGGAAACAATAAAGCGCGGTGGCGATTTCAAACGAAATATTGAGTCAAGTCAATTCTATGGCTTCAATCTCAGATTTTCTCCGCTACACTACGTCAAGGGTAGCTCCATTGTGGGACCAGGAGAGTCCAAATCTTAGGGTCAAAAGTCCTTAGATAGTCTAGGATCCAAGAACAAGAAGGTGCCAAACAAAGAAGGCAAAGACATATCCATTCCACATACCTTGAACACTATCATAGGCGGATTTGTTGGAGGCGGAGATACCAATTTTGCCCGAAAGAGATATGCCAACCAAATTCTGGTCATCGATGGTTTGCCTATTGACTCCGAGACGGGCGAATCAGAAGCTTTGAAGGCCAATATTACCTTTTCAAAGAAGGATGCAACCAACATTCAATCACACAATAGTGACCCAATGGTTATCACCGTTGAATGACGATTGGAAAATCAAAAGAGTCTTGATTGATCAAGGGAGGTATGCAAGCATCCTTAACTGGGATGCATATGATAGGTTTCTCTTGGAGTTAGATGACCTCAAACCTCTCTAGGTTTCATTGGTGGGTTTTTCAAGCGATGTAGCATAGGTGAAGGTTTATATAATGTTGATTACCGCCTTTGGGGCAGAATAAAATGCCAAATATATCAAGGTAAGGTATCTAGTAATTGATTTTCTCTCCTCGTTTAATATGATCACAGGGAGGCCCAATTTTAACCAGTTGGGGTCGTACTATCTACCTTATATATATATATATATATATATATATATATATATATGTCTGTGTGTGTATGTATGTATGAAGTACGCACTCCCAGATAGATGATTCGGTGTTATCCAGGAGACTATGATATTTCCAAAAAGTTTTGTATAGAAAGCTTAAAGTTGAAAAAGGTCACAATATGAAGATCGGGGTAAAGCCGCCAGGGGAAGCTCTCGTAGATAGGTGCTTGACCATTCAAGATGAGGAGGGAATAAAGGCTTCAAAAAAGAACCCTTTGTCTAGGGATGATTGCTAAGGCAATGAGCCTCTCTTAGTTCAGATTCTTTATTTTTTATTTTGTTTAAGAGATTTGTATTCTCAACTATTTTTATATGGATAATAATATTTTGTAGGGGCACTATTTACCTATGCAAATTGATAGTAGGTTTTCAATGAGGCCCTCACTTTATTTATATATGTTTTGGATTATTGTTGATCCACATACAGGATGTCAAGGAGCAAAGGAATCTTATTGAAATTGCCTCTAAGGCTATTGATTATGATGGATCCTCATGTGGAAATCCTTCTCGCCACTAAGGATATATAATATATTGGATCCTCGTGTAAGAATTCTTGCTGCCTCTAAGGCTATTAAATATGTTGGATCCTTATGTGGAAATCCTTGCCGCCTCTAAGGCTATTAAATACGTTGGATCCTCATATGGGAATCCATGTATCCTTTAAGGCTATTGAATATGATGAGTCCTAATGTTGGAATCATTGTTGCCTCTTAGGCTATTGAATATGATTAATCCTTATGTGAGAATCCTTGCTGCCTCTAAGACTATTGAATATCCTATATTCTTATTTGGGAATCTTTGTCGCCTCTAAGGATATTAAATATAAGGGATTCTTATGCAAGAATCCTTGTTGCATTTCAAGGAAATTATGAACGTCGGATCTCTATGTGGTAGTGTGAGAAATTTTGGCCCTTCATGAGAGTGACAACTTGCCTAAACCTAAGGGAGTGATCAATCCACAAAGTTTCACGCACCAAAATCCCGATCAAACTTCTTCACCATCACAAATTGTCAAACCAAGACATACTATTTATTAGCACAATTATTACATACTATTTTTGTTTTTGTTTTTCAAAACTTTTTCTCTTTTTTCTTTCTTTTTCACATTTTTTTCTTTCTTTTTCTTTTCTTTCCACAACCTCATACCAATCAAAACATAAGTAGTTAAACATCCTCTCCCCAAATTTAATACAACCTGTCATACCCCAAAATTTTCCCATCATATTTCAAGATAGTTTGACTCACATGACTCTCAACTACTCAAGACTGTGCAAGAATTGGGCACACTTACCTGTCTCCTAAGCAACAAGCCTCCAACTAGGGTTTTGCTTCTCTCATGGTAAAATCAGGTCCTGATACCCCAAGTGGACTTCATGGCTTCATGTCTCAAAGTATCCTCCTACCAAGTTTCAAGCTCTGATTCACAAGATTGCTCAGTCAAAAGCTCAAATGATCAACAGTCGACTAATATGACCTAAAAGTCAACTATAGTCAAATTACAGTCAAAACTCTTGATTTTTGGTCAACATAAAGAATATGAGGTTACATTCATCATTTGATCAATAGTTGATCATGGTTCATCAAGAAAAGTTCTATAATCAACAAAACTCATAGTTTCTAAATTAGGATTTTGTAGAAGAAAGTCAACTGAACTTTGACTGATCATAACTCTCATATTCATCATAAATTCACCAATAAAAGCTCATTCCCAAGGAAATTCAATTCTATACAACTTTTATGTTGGACCCAAGACCAAGAAATGCATCATTTGAGAGATATGAGCCAAAACTTATAGGTCCTTCTAGAAACTCACAAGAAGCTGTTTTTTCTCAGGACCAATATCATTAAGATAAAATATCCAAATGCAATAAAGGTTCCAAAGTGGATTATAGAATACATCTTGTACTTTCCAAAAAGTCCTAGAACATCTCCATATGATTAAAATTGAAGGAGTTATGGCTTGCACAAGTTGGTCAATTTTGAGAAAATACACCTAGTGCGAAGCGGTGAAGTTTGATGTTTTGAACTATTGGGCCTAACCTTTGGATGTCAAACGTGTCTATGGGCTTCATAATGACTCCTAAACTAATTATTTTATTTTTATAGTATTTGTTTTATTTATTTGAATTTTAATTCATTTAAATATTAATAAATCATGTAAATTATGAAATAATTGGTTTTAAATCAAAGATTTGATTTCTAATCAATTCCAATTATCCAAAAGGCTAAATATATGATTAGATTTTGTGAAAGGAAATATTGGAACATGATTGAAGCAAAAAATCAAGTTTAATGCAAATTGGAAATCAAATTTTATCTCATAAAGACAAGGTATTTGCTCCATGTTTCTTGCCCTAAAAAGGGAAGAAACATGCAATAGGGGACGAGATTGGAAAAGGAGCACAAGGGTTTCCAAGAAAGAAAATATGCAAGAATAGGTGAAATTCGCATCCCTCATAGCAGCCACATTCAAGTCCTTCCAATCATCTCAATCCATTCCTGAGATAACAAGGGGTGAGAATACATCAATAACCAGGCCCCATGGGGCATAAAACACGTGTTTCATGATAATCATATTTGTTCATATTTTTTAAACTTATAATTCCTGATTCATCACATTTCAATACAATATAACCATTTATTTAAGCTTGTGATGATGTTTAGAGGCCGTGAGAACCTTTAGTTTGAAGCTTTCATGCACAAACCGTAATCTACCATGGCTAGGGCATGGAACTTACATTCTTCGTATGCAGGGATACAAGCATCCTCAGACCAAACAAAAGCCATATTTATGATCAGGGACTGGTACTAAGTCAATCTAGGTCGTTTGCAGTTTCTGTTTGATTGTTTTTTGCTATCGTTCTTTTTTGCAGAAAATAGCTACGACGTGTTCGTATCATAATCGTAGTTGATCCATAGCAATTTCGTAGCAAATCTAGGCTTGTATGGGAGTGGAAGACGATGAACAGTAAAAGGAGGCTGGGACCACGCGCGGCGCACACGTATTGGTTGGCTCAGAAGTTTCTTTCCTCTCTCCTTCCAGGATTGGACGGTCAACAAATATATCCTCTCTCGCTCTGATTGACTTACGCATGCACTACTCGGGCCCCACTTTTGACTGAGTTTGAATTCTTCTTTTAGTTTATGTTTTTATATTTAATCATTCTGACGTGTCTCTTTATTAGCATAACGTTTCGGTACTGTTGGGCAGAAGGAGAGAGTAATAAGCCAAGGGACCTGGGTTCGATCCCAGCGTCCCATACATTTTTTCGTTGGTTTATGTTTCTACAAGATCCAGCACATACGGTCTATTGACGTCCATAGTACACCTTCGCATGCTAACCGGTGGATCTCTCCAAAGATAAATCTAAAGGCCCAGAAGATGCTCATCCACCATGAGCCTTCAGAGGACCATCACAGGGGATCATGCGCCCCATCTTTTCTTTCTTTTTTTTGTTTTTTTGTTTTGTTTTATTTGTTTATTTTGTTTTTTTAGCTTAATTATTTTTTTTATTAACCACTATTAACAACTAACTATCATTAGGATTAGAATTAGGGGTATTTTTTTTAGGATAGTTATTTTTATTAATTAATTAATTTAATTAGTTAGTTTAGGTTAAACAATTTAGATTTAATTTACTATTAATTAGTTAAGATAATTGGAATTTAGGGTTTTTAGCTAACTAATTCTTTTAATTGATTTAATGATTAGGGTAATTAGGATTTAATTAACTTAGTCATTAGGGTTTTCTAAAATAATTTATTTACATAGTTAAACTAATTAATTAATTAGGTAATTAATTTAGATTTAAGTTAAATTAGGATTAGTTTGATAATTAAATTAATTTAGGTTTTTCATTTAAACTTTTCCAAATTCTAATTTCCTCCCAATTCTCTTCTCATCTCAAACTCCCATGAATGTCGTAGGATTGTTTTAATTTTTATGTACTTATTTATTTATTTATTTATTTAAATTCTAGAAATCATGTATAGGTCGCAAGGTTTTTGATGTAATAGTAATTAGGATTTATTTCTCCGTTTTTACTTTTCGCACTCCCTCGGTTTTTTGGTTATGTAATCCCCTAATCCCGAAGCCATGTAATAGCGTAGATTTGACTTTCCGAATTTTACTTTCCGCATATATAAACTGCTATGGACTGTGAACTTTAAACTATTAGATGCCCGATTAATGGGATTGTATGGCAAGAATTAAATCAACCTAGAATAACCCTAATTTTCAGGATTAAATTAATCAATCACTTTTTATTCACACACTCACCTTTAAGGTAATCTTCCTTATGCTGCCTTTCGAATAATAGTCAAGTCCCTCGAGCGTAGGGATATCTTAGCCTGCTACCTTCGATTCAAAAATCATCATAAAGATCATAGTCCCTTCGAGTTGCCTACGATATAAATAATCTTGTCCCTCGATTAAATGATGATAGTCCCTTCAATTGCTAAGGTATCTTTACTTGTTGCCTTTATGACTATTCTCATCAATTCATAGGACTTCCTACCCTCTTTATGGTATGGATAGCCCTATGGCAATACGATGACCCTCGATGTCCCGAATACATCCAATGAAAGGACTTCTCACTAACTAATGGTGTGGATAGTCTCTTTCCCTAAACGAAAGACTTAAAGAACAAGAAAGACAAACTTAGGGTAGGTAGTTCTTAATTGCTTGCTCAATTCAAACATTTCAAATTACTTCATACACCTCCTTTTCAAAACATTTTCAAATACTACACTTTGTATACATCCGTACGAAGATCATTACAAAGTTAAAGTCCTTTCAAAATGTTTTTTCTAAACACACACTGCACTCTTTTCAAACAATTCAAACAAAAAGTGAGCTAAGCAATTAAGAGACCATGGATAAACATGGATACAAAGGGTGCTTACACCTTCCCTTTGTATAACCTACCCCCCGAACTCAATCTCTTTCAAAAAAGGTCTTTCCTGTTCTTTTTGCCTTTCCTAATTGGATAAAATAAAAGTCGATGGCTACTTTTGCTATCCGCACATTTTTAAAAGTCATTTCTCCCACCGTATTACACAACCATCATCATAATATGAATACTCCATACTTTCTAAGGCAAGGTAAAAATTCACACTATAAATTATACTGGAGGGTTCATGAAAACAAAGAATCAACATCCATACACAATTGGAAACCAAACGCTTATAGACAAGCATTAAGCAAAAACAATATGGATATTGACAAAAAGGCTTAAAGGGGGTTACTAATGCTCACACACTCACAGGGTAGTTGATATTTGGCTAAGGTAGCTGTGCTCAAAATCAAACAAGTGCCTTGATCACTTTCGTGCATTCACAAAATCAATACAAACGAAAGATTAAACATAATAATATCCAGTTAAAACAAGAAATTTCGGTCTCTCGCATATATACTTAAAATGGAAAGACACTTCACATTTATGGTAAAAAGGGAAAACTAATTGTGATTCAAGTCATGAGCAAGTTATGCAAAAAGAATGAGTAATATGAAAATTATACAAATGAAAATTCTCCTAATCATGCTATGCTATAGAAAGTGATAAACGAGTACCTTGCAACGTACAAATTTGAACGATATCATTACCTTATGTCATACCCCAAATTTGTCCTACCCT
The DNA here is from genome assembly GCF_029867415.1 of Vicia villosa. Classification (NCBI taxonomy): domain Eukaryota; kingdom Viridiplantae; phylum Streptophyta; class Magnoliopsida; order Fabales; family Fabaceae; genus Vicia; species Vicia villosa. The sequence continues at coordinate 166,910 of NW_026705400.1, read as the reverse complement.
TTAATTTCTAACTGACTTAGGCTTTTCATTCATGTGCATATCTCCATTAGGACATCAACATAACGTCATGCATCATTAATCAATAACTTTGCATTGGATCAAGGATCTTGGAAGCTACGGTTTTATATGGTCGTTCATTGTGGGTTTCTTTCTCCTAAAGCTACAAGGTTTTCCTCTATGAAGATTCACCAAGGGCAAGAGGAATATGAGTTGTATATGTGGTGTTTGCGATCGCTAATTCGACTGAGATTCATCGGATTTCATGTCGATATGTTCTTATGCGCATCAATCCTTATCTTCTTCAAGAATTCCTCAAGGCATTACTATTATGATGGGTTGAAATACAAGGGCAATGGAAGGAGAGATTGATTTGTTCATTTATCTTGATCAACACAACTTTTGGCTCGCATCATGTATTTAGTACTTCAATTGCGGGTTAATTGAGATTTCGAGAATTAATGATTCAAGACTTGCCGTTGAAATTTGGAAGTGAAGGTTTATTAAGTGGACTTGAGTTTATTCTTTAAGACTTGAAATGGTTTGCGTAAAAAATAAAAGAGTGATCTAAAGTGCTTAAGTGCTCGTGTGAGATTTCTTGGTATTCCCGTTACAAGACTAAGGTGCGCATGATTATTCATCAAAAAGACTTGTTAGACATTGGTGCAATTCCGTTCAAATTCACTCAACCATTCATTCAAGATCTATACATTTTTATATTCATTATCATTCAAGTTTTCAAGTCAAATGTTCACCATTCATCCTTAGTCAAGACACGTCAGCATACGTCACAAGGACCAATTTCAAATCCCAAGGTACATCATCAAGGTGCAAGAAAGATGCAAGTTTCATAACATACGAGATCCATATTGCATAAAAACATTTCAAGTTCTGTACCTAAATTTCAGAGTACATTTTCTCAAATGTTACAAAAAAGGACTATACATTTATTACAAGGTCTTAAAGCATCCGGTACTACAAAGGCGCGAGTTCTGTACGAAGCTCTTACAAGTGCTACAAAGTACTAAAAGTTTTGTTACATTTGGTCCCTATTTTGAATTGCTAAGTCTAGTGGACATAAGCCAAAGTGGTGTCCCTCGCTAAAGCTTGCCTCGGTTCGTCTCCTCCATTTCTCCGTTACACCAGTGAACAGCTCCTGCACATTCAAGAAAAAGACAGCCATTCATACATAACTCAGCAACATCCAACAATATCATCATCTCGTGTCTGCACCTTCGAGTCATACGCATATATTTGACATAAACCTGCAAGCCAAGTTCACCCCGCATCAGTTACACCCATGGTACATTTTGCATATCCAAGACAAAAGAAAAAAGATTGACAAAGTTCAGTATACTAAGCACATTATTCATTTCACTCTAAAACAATCCATACCCAAAAGGCATACGCCTTCACCACACCAAGGCTGCACGCTGCGTCAGTAAATACCTGCATAATTCAGAAGGAAATACTTCAATTCAGAAAAGGAACCAGATTCATGTCAAAGAAAATCAATTGCAGAAAATCCCAAGTCACGAAAATGGCAGAACACGTGTTTAAACCAGAAATAGCAAACCTATAACAGGCTTTCGACTTGCAACTGAATCACCCTAACTGTTCTTAAACATAGCTGTTTTCCCTTTTATTTTTCTTCATAAACCCACTTTCAATTCAATTAACTCCTATTAACTTCCTAACAGTTTGTTATTAACCTTTCCCATCACTAACCTAAACCACCTCTAACCACCTTTAACAATTTCTTAACTACCATATAACTAGCTGAGAGCAGAATCGGAAAATCACCTCATTCATAACAGGAAAAATAACTACCTTCATAACTTCCTAACCACTTTTTCTAACAAAACTAACCTCTCAACAGAAATACAAAAAACAGTTGCAAATCTGCCAGCTCAGCCTAACAACCTAACAACCTCTAACAGAACTAACTGAAAACTTCCTAACAGAATCGGTTATAGAATTTCAGAATTGGAGAAGAAAAAAGGGATTACCTATATATTCTGCATTAGCCTCATTTTCAAGGAGGCCATTCTTCACACACCATAATCTCCATACTCATTCTTCATTTTCTCCATCTCAGAAATCCTTCATGCTCCATAACCACCACCATCATTCAACCTCCATCACTTCACCATCTCTTCATAATCATCATCGATCTTCCCTCTCTCCATTCTTCATCCTTGAAAACCAAGAAAAGATCCTAACAGAAACAGTTACACGAGAAACTCATCACGATTCTGCATCTCTATCCACAGAAAAGTCTTCAATCATCGAGTCTCAGTGTTCATTGATTTGTGGAAAGGTTCATCGCGCATCATTCGTCCCTGCATCACAAGAGCAACGGCGTCGCGACATGTGTGAATTCGAAAGTCAGCAAGAAGAAGAAGGAGAAATGTAAATCAGAATGTAAAAGAGAAAGATCAACGTGCACTTACTTGAATTTCTCATCGTGGATGTCATCAAATCGCAGCACTCTATAATCACATGATTTTGCGATTCCGCATCTTCGAGAATTTCGCAATAGCGCTACATTCATCATCGTCTCACGATTGAGTCGCCATTCCTCTCTTCACGCTTCATAACAACAACCACATCAACTCCGTTCATCATCGTTCGTCTTCAACACTTCACGCGTCTCAATCACCTCCGCCAAACCGCAATTTCAATCTTCATCATCAACAGGATAACATCACAATCCACGCAATCCGAAACGAAAAACAGAGACTCGAGAGCGAAATATTGAGCCGCGAGAGAAGTGAATCGGAGAGATTTTGAGAAAACTAGACCGGAGAAGGGAATTTATTGAGGGCGCCGCTGTCGTGAGGAGTGAGGATCGGAGAAGAGGAAGCCATTCGCACCGCCGCCGTCGCCGCTCGTAAGAAGGGAGGTGAAGATTCTGAACCTTCATTCACGTATAAACCCTAATCCCAAATCTTAATTTCTCAATTTCTCTTTTATTTAAATAGTTGTTTTTTATTCTGAGTAATAATAATCTGATGCAAATCTTGGGCCTCCATTGAAACGCTACTGACACCCCCCATAAGGCCCGCTACACTACCATTTTTGGCCATGGAAAAATCTGAAACAACAAAGAAGTGTATTGGGCTATTCCCAATGGGCCTGCGCCCAGACTGCTGACTGCACCACCATATTCAAATTTCGCACCCCCCTGTGTACATATTTTCATGTTGGTTTTAGGCTTTTTTCATATAGTTTTGTATGCTTTTTTTAAGTAATAAAAATGACTTAGAGTATAATAAAACCGATAATTCGTGGAATTTAATCAATCATTTTAAGAGTTTTTACATAGAACTTCTTTTAATTTTTAGGTTCCAAAACAATAATCACCATTAAAATAGTAGAATTTTTTTAGATTAATTTTGGCATTTAAATTCCTTCATAAAAAACTCATAAAAATAGTAGTATTTTTAAGTCAATTTTTGTACCAACACTTGGATTGCTTCTCTTATTGTTTTTGTAACCATTTCCATGCTAGTTTCTGTATAATTGTTGTGTGACTTTGTTGCTTAGATTTTGGCCTTATTTTTGGCCTACCTTGTTAATACCACTTGTATGCTCCTTTTAGGATCCATCCCATGTTAACATTAGGATTTAGACTTGTATAGACAACTTAGATTAGAATTTAGGATTAGTTCCCTATTGCATTCTTTTTCTTTTCAACTCTTTAAAACATTAATAAAAGGAAGATGCGAATCACATTACGCAAGTGATAGAGAAATGAGTGGGATTCATTCCCTAATCTATTTCTCAATCACTTAGTGGCATAGAAACGAGTGGGATTCATTCCCTAATCTGTTTCTCGGTCACTACTTAATGGGAGAGAAACGAGTGGGATTCATTCCCTAATTTGTTTCTCAAACATTAATTAATGGGAGAGAAATGAGTGAGATTCATTCTCTAATCTGTTTCTCAAACATTACATAATGGGATGGAAGTGAGTGGGATTCATTCCCTAATCTGCTTCTCGATCATTATACATTTTATGTGATTCGAATCGTGAAGTAACTTCCCTTAAAAAATACACAACCAAAAACACTTAAAACACATAACAATGGTTCAGACTAAAGCAAAGTGGAGAAAGTGGTGAGTGGCCCGGTATTGGGAACTGTTCATCACTCATCTACGTTAAAAGACACAAACCAATCATTTCTTTTCCTTTCGCCTCGTTGGCACCTAAGGGCAATGTCATTTCCGTTCGTACGCATCGTAGGTCGTCCCTTATGCAAGAACGTGAACGTTGACTCCGCCCAATTAAAAAACACAAAACAAACAGAAAATCGTGAGCCGAGCTACGGTAACTCTGATTCCTGAAAAGGATACGTAGGCAGCGGGGTAGGGCCCGTGCGAGTACAATTCTTTATTTTCCCTACATTTTGCATTCATTTCGCATTTAGACATAGACATAGTACACACCCTTTAGATAGAAACAAACATAGGTGGATACCATCGAGTACGATGGGCGCGAGGGGTGCTAATACCTTCCCCTTGCGTAACCGACTCCCGTACCTTGATTCTCTGGTCGCAAGACCCTGTTCCTTCCTTTGTTAGGTTTTCTGATATTCCTTTCCCTTATGGGATAAATATATCGGTGGCGACTCTGTTCATTTTTCGCGAGCGTGCGACAGCTGGCGACTCTGCTGGGGATGTTGCTAGACCTGTTGCTGGTCCATCCTTAGTGAGTCGATCCTAGCCTATCCGTTTGTTTGTTTATTTACTGGGTGTGCTATGTTTTGTCTATACGTGCATTTATTTATTTTATGTACTTATTTTATGTTTCACATGTCCTGTTTATTTTCTGCTTGCATATCATGTTTATTTCTACTTGCACATCATGCATATGGATTATATTTTGTGTTCCTTGGGGTCTTCTGTTCTGTTTTGCAGGTTGGGTGGGATGTTTTATGAGGTAAAAGGCCCAATACCCAGGCCAGAGTGACACATAGGATACCTAGGATAGAGTGGATAGTCATGACGCCAACAGAATGTCAGGTTCTGTTGATTGCGATCATGAGACCCACGACCAGTCGAGGTTCAAATGAGATACCGTTGTTGGCATGTATTTGCGACAATGATGGTGTTTCAGGAGAACTGATAACGCTGGAAGCCATTGACCTACCTTGACCTAGATTCACCTGTGAGTGGGGTGGGATATACATGACAGGTACCGTTGGTGACTATTCTGTTCTGTTGGTGACTATTGGTTTTCCTGGTATTCAAAAAGGTGTCGGACCTTTGATCCTGTGACATTTGACCTGTATCAGTTATTCAGAAGTTTGTATGGTGGTTACTAAGATTATATGGACCTTGATCCCATGCCTCTGCATTGCATAACATCATTGTTGTATCCACTCCATTTATGAAAGATCCTAAAGTCTATTTCCAAAAAAAAAAAAGGGAGAAAAAGAAAAAGGAAATAGAAAAGCGAAAAAGAAAAGAAAAGACATTCTATACAAAAAAAAGAGATAAAAAAAAAAAGAAAGAAAGAAAATGAAAGATTGTGAAAAGACTTTAGGATCTCTCATAAATGAAACATTGCATTCATATTATCATGCATCTCATAGTTCTATCAGAAGCTTATTGGGGTCCTCTTTCAATCCAGATTTCTGCTTCATCAACAAATTTGACTTCCCTACATCTGTATCATACAAGGATTAATCAGAAGAGAATCATGGACCGTCTTGAACGAAATCAGGTTGAACTTCGTAAGGACATGGATACTATGGGTGAGAGGATGACCCAACTCTTGGAGACTCTCCATGTTGTTATTCAGGGGCAAGAAGAGCTCAGACAAAGTGTTGCTAAGTTGACCAATGGTACTCCGACCACTGTTGCTAATGGGGGATCAAAACCTGTGCCCGTGGAAATTCATAACAAGGAGGATTCACACCATGAGAACGATTCTGAATTTGAAGCTTTCAAGTTCCCGATTGAAGAAAATGAGAGAAAGTTCCACCTCTTGGAAGAAAGATTGAAGGCTTTAGAAGGTCGAAGCTCCTCCGGTTTAAATGCTATTGATTTGTGCCTAGTGCCTGATATCAAGATTCCTGTTAAGTTCAAAGTCCCCAGTTTTGAGAAATACAAGGGTACCACTTGTCCGATGAGTCACATCAAGGCATTCTGCAACAAGATGGCTCCGTATGCGGAAAATGATAAGCTTCTAATGCACTTCTTTCAGGATAGCCTAAGTGGGGCATCCCTTGAGTGGTATACGCGACTTGAACGAACCCATGTCCGCACATGGGATGAATTAGCAGAGGCTTTTCTCAAGCATTACAAGTACAACAGCGATATGGCTCCTACTAGACTACAACTCCAAAGTTTAACTCAGAAGGTTGATGAGTCTTTTAAAGAGTATGCACAGAGATGGAGAGAATTAGCTTCCAGAGTCCAACCTCCACTCTTGGAACGAGAGCTTGTAGACATGTTCATGAATACTTTGAAAGATCCTTATCTGAACATGATGATTGGATGCGCTTCCTCCGAATTCTCAAGTTTGGTTGTCGTAGGAGAACGAATTGAAAATGCTTTAAAGATGGGTAAAATCCAAGATATGGCCAATATTCCTGAATTCACTGAAGAAGAGAAAAGTGAAACAAATGCTATTTCAGAGAATAGAGAAGAAGAACTCCCTGCCTACCCTCAGGTTCATGTTCTTAACTATCACCAAAATTACCAACAACAAGGTCCACGAAGGCCGAGAAGACCACCAAGAAAGATTGACCCGATTCCTATGACCTACAGCCAACTGCTCTCCCATTTACTCAATGAATCTTTGGTCGAACTAAGGGAGGCTAAGCCCCCTCCAACACCGATTCCTCAAGGATATGACTTAAATGCAAAGTGTGAGTACCATTCTGGATCTGGACATTCAACTGAGGATTGTAATATTTTGAAACACAAAGTCCAAGATCTCATTGACTCCAAAGCGATATCATTCACTCCAAATGGTCTTCACATAAATTGAAAGGTTCATGGGGCTCCCGATCGAGGGATAAGCAAGACATACTCTTATCTTGAGCATTGCATCATTCGCACTGCTCGAATCCCTAAAAGCATTACAAATTCCTGGATGACTTCGTCGGAATCTCTTTCCATAGGGTAATCAAAAGTGTTCTACACAATGCTTCTCATTCTCAAAGTTCTGCTTCATATCTCAATTACATTTTCTCAGAATTTCCTTCTCAATGGCCTTCGCTTGTTAACAGAGACAAAAAGAATATGAGAAACAAATTGATGTGATTCTATTGCCTTGTGCCCATTTGCTTCCCTGTTTGTTGGAATTTCAGTTGGTTAAGATTCGTGTATTGGGTCTTCTTCGTCATGAATAAGTCTCCTCAGTTTGATGGCCATACAAGGTTCCTCCATGTTTGATGGTGAATACTTCTCCGACATCTATGCTTGGGGCTCCCGCACGAGGGATAAGCAAGACATACTCTTATCTTGAGCATTGCATCACTTGCATTGCTCGAATCCCTAAAGTAAGGCAAAAGTTTACAACTCTTGGGTGACTTCGTCGGAGTTTTCTTTTGAAGTAATCTGAAGTGTTTGTAAGGAGCTGCAAAAAGTATTCAAGATCAACAAGTCCAGACGGAGTCAAGCCTCCTCAACTATGGCAATCATCAATTCATTTTTGCATTTTCATTTGTAATTTTCCTTGTTTTGTTAAAAGTTACTTCCATGTAAAACTTGTTTGTTTTTAATAAAAATAAAAATGCACTGCATATACTAGTTTCAAATCAATCCATTCGTGTTCACTCACATATTTCTGTCTATCGATATCAAACTCTGGTTTAAGCAAAAAACATCAAAAGGAGAATGATGGAAGAATAATAAAAACGCAAAACCTCTAATTGTGTGCTTTTGAATAAAACCCTGCTGAGGATGTACAGGCATTGTTTCAAATCCCCAAACACTGGAGATATAAGGGAGTGCAACCTTCGTTAACCCCTTTGAGCCATGAAGTAGGAGTTTCTTTTTTATACAAAAAAAACCTCACATTTAACCCAGGGGTAGGGTAGCGTTCAATTATCCTGATCGAGCAATCAAAATTCATCAGGAGTGTCCGTCCAAGGATACAACAATGGTTATCTTTCAAAAGGTTGAGGAAAGTCAATGCCACAATGGTAACCCCTCATCAACCAAAGAATGAGGCAGTCACAATCACCTCCCGCAAATCAAAGATTCAGGATCACACGACTCGTTCAAAAAAAAATTAAAAAAAGGAAGAAAGAAAGCCCGCTAAGTCAACAACTTGAAAACAAGTGACTTAGGCAAAAATTAGGGCATCCCGCTGGACTCCAAAATAAAATTCAAAAGAATTTGTCCAAGCAAAAGTTAGGGAAACAAAAAGAAAATCAAAAGCGAAAAACAAGGATTAAAAGAACAAAGTCGTGTGATCAGACACCAAATCGAAAGGTAACGTGACTGCCATGTCCAAGAAGACTCCATTAATCCCTCAATCATTTCAAACTCTTTTTGAAGGATGAACGCTCGTATCAGGTTAAGTTGAACTTAGGACTGGAGAACATCACGAAGAATGGGTGGGTTAGGTTAGACTTTGAGCCTTAAATCCTTTCTTTCTAAAACCGTGAACCAGGCCACGTTACAACCCTTGAAAGACCTAATTGAAGCTGGGTTTATTTCGAAAGCACACCACACCAAGTTGTGTAAAACTGACTCCTAGATGTTTGCTTACCACTTATGTTGATATCGATATGACAAATAATTCAAACACTGAATGTCACAACTTTGTTTTAATAACTTTGATCTCGAAGCTAGCATAAGCATTGCATTAGGATTGTCATCTTCAAAACAATCATCTTTTACTTGTGAATAAAGATTTGACATCAAGGAAGATCAAACAATGAATAACTGCAGAAAAAGTTGATCGATTCCATGGGCCATTCACTTCAAAAGGCTGATCACTCCGAGGGGCAAGTTTTGTGAAGACTCCGTCAACTGAGACATCCATTCAAGCTTCCATCAATATGGGGCAATCAAGTCGAGGAATCTCTCTTGGGTTCAACCAATCTGGGGCAATTACGTCGAGATTCAACAAATCTCTCCAAGGATCCTTTGGGGAAAATTCCTTCATAGCCCGCGAATCCTGGGGCACAATCTTCTGAGTTGTATTGCTCTCCCCGATCATAGGATTTTATTTCTCCTGGAACTTCGGTCTCTCCCCAAGCACATGAGTTTATTTCTCATGAGAGTTGTTCCGCCCCCCAACCTGGTCTCCTTGTCTGAATTTCTCATCCTCAACATGCTGAATCGAGGGAATCTCCTCAAGCTCACCATCCCCAAGCAATTCAAGATGTAGGGAAAGTCAAATGAAGTCACTTCCTCCCCAACAAAGCTACATTCCAATCCTCAATGCGGTTGCTAAAGATCTTTGGTACTGTAGGGTTTCCAATACCGATTCATATTGGTAGCTCAAGACAACAAGCAAGGGACTCCAATAATCATGCTTCTCTATCACTCTAATGCCTTTATTTGGCACTCTGCATATAGTTTCCATTGCATATAACATTTCATCCTCAAAGCGTAGCATATCCATTACAATGGACCATTACGCCATAAAATTCAAACATGCATACAAAGCATAAGCCAGATAATACAGATCGACATTCAATCAAGACGATGATACATCCCCACAAAAAAGGTTGTCCTTACAGACTCCGATTGATATCTGTTACTACATCACAAATCTCCTCAAACCATGGTGCCAATACCTGGTATTCTCAATCCCCAAAAGAAATCTTATCTTCTCTCTCCTGGCCTTCTTCGTCAGAATCGTTGTCTCCGAGGTTATTTCCCGTGTGCTGCGTGAAGATTAGAGTGCGAATGAGGTTGGGCATTCAACCCATCTCATTTTTCAACCGTTTGAATAACCATACTTGGTGTGTGGTAATTCGAACGATTGCCACTCTTGAAGAGTTACACCCCGCCTTTGGCCTGAGGGATTAATGTAATTCTTATGCTTCGCCAGCATCAACATCTTCGTGATTATGCCTTTTGATCGAGTCTAGTCGTGACTAGTCTCCGTGATCTCTTCCCTCGTACGGGAAAACTTTTCAGATCCAACCCCTGTGTTGCGCGTCCCCCGCCTCTCGTCCTGGCAAACCATTTCAAAACTAATTCCAATCCCCAACCTCAGTGTTGATATTAATTCTTTCTTCCCTTGACCTCAGTGTCGATACCTTTCTTTTCCAACCTCAGTGTTGATGTCTATCCTCTCCTTGTCCAACCTCAGTGTTGATGCCTATCACTCCTTCACCGACCTCCGCGTCGATGCCAATCGTCATTCACAACCTCAGTGTTGATGTTTATCTTTTCTCGTTCCAACCTCAGTGTTGATGCCCTCGACCTCAGTGTCGACGCCTTTCCTTTCACAACCTCAGTGTTGATATGCTCCAACCTCAGCGTTGATGTCCTCCAACCCCAGTGTTGATGTTTATCTTCATCTTTTTCATTTCTTATGGATCGTAGGTCCGTTGACCTTATCCTCGTCTTTTCCATTTCTTGTGGATCGTAGGTCCGTTGACCTTATCCTCATCTTTTTCATTTCTTGTGGATCGTAGGTCCGTTGACCTTATCCCCATCTTTTTCATTTCTTGTGGATCGTAGGTCCGTTGACCTTATCCCCATCTTTTTCATTTCTTGTGGATCGTAGGTCCGTTGACCTTATCCTCATCTTTTTCATTTCTTGTGGATCGTAGGTCCGTTGACCTTATCCTCATCTTTTTCATTTCTTGTGGATCGTAGGTCCGTTGACCTTATCCTTATCTTTTTCATTTCTTGTGGATCGTAGGTCCGTTGACCTTATCCTCATATTTTTCATTTCTTGTGGATCGTAGGTCCGTTGACCTTATCCTCATCTTTTTCATTCTTGTGGATCGTAGGTCCGTTGACCTTATCCTCATCTTTTTCATTTCTTGTGGATCGTAGGTCCGTCGACCTTATCCTCATCTTTTTCAATTCTTGTGGATCGTAGGTCCGTTGACCTTATCCTCATTTTTTCATTTCTTGTGGATCGTAGGTCCGTCGACCTTATCCTCATCTTTTTCAATTCTTGTGGGTCGTAGGTCTGTTGATCTTACCCTAATTTCGAGTCATTTATCCTTGCTTCCTTTTGTGTCAGTGGATCCCATCTGTCCATCAAACCTGTACTTTCCAATCACAGTTTTATACAACAATCATTTCCATCGAGAACCTTGTATTGGCACTTTGGCTACGTTACAAGTTATCACCATTCAAATCCATTATTCACTGTATATTTCTCCACCAGAAAAAAACAAAAATTCTCTTTCCCCAGCAGATATCAAAAACAAAAATAAGGATAACACTTACACCATCTTCTCTTCAGGACAAATTTCAGGTCTTGATATTTAATCTTCTTCTACCTTGAATGTTCGAAAGGCTAGCGCCAATCTCACCTTCAGGTTTAAGACGATTAAATAGGGGCAGCTGTCATACCCCAAATTTGTCCTACCCTTTAATTTCTAACTGACTTAGGCTTTTCATTCATGTGCATATCTCCATTAGGACATCAACATAACGTCATGCATCATTAATCAATAACTTTGCATTGGATCAAGGATCTTGGAAGCTACGGTTTTATATGGTCGTTCATTGTGGGTTTCTTTCTCCTAAAGCTACAAGGTTTTCCTCTATGAAGATTCACCAAGGGCAAGAGGAATATGAGTTGTATATGTGGTGTTTGCGATCGCTAATTCGACTGAGATTCATCGGATTTCATGTCGATATGTTCTTATGCGCATCAATCCTTATCTTCTTCAAGAATTCCTCAAGGCATTACTATTATGATGGGTTGAAATACAAGGGCAATGGAAGGAGAGATTGATTTGTTCATTTATCTTGATCAACACAACTTTTGGCTCGCATCATGTATTTAGTACTTCAATTGCGGGTTAATTGAGATTTCGAGAATTAATGATTCAAGACTTGCCGTTGAAATTTGGAAGTGAAGGTTTATTAAGTGGACTTGAGTTTATTCTTTAAGACTTGAAATGGTTTGCGTAAAAATAAAAGAGTGATCTAAAGTGCTTAAGTGCTCGTGTGAGATTTCTTGGTATTCCCGTTACAAGACTAAGGTGCGCATGATTATTCATCAAAAAGACTTGTTAGACATTGGTGCAATTCCGTTCAAATTCACTCAACCATTCATTCAAGATCTATACATTTTTATATTCATTATCATTCAAGTTTTCAAGTCAAATGTTCACCATTCATCCTTAGTCAAGACACGTCAGCATACGTCACAAGGACCAATTTCAAATCCCAAGGTACATCATCAAGGTGCAAGAAAGATGCAAGTTTCATAACATACGAGATCCATATTGCATAAAAACATTTCAAGTTCTGTACCTAAATTTCAGAGTACATTTTCTCAAATGTTACAAAAAAGGACTATACATTTATTACAAGGTCTTAAAGCATCCGGTACTACAAAGGCGCGAGTTCTGTACGAAGCTCTTACAAGTGCTACAAAGTACTAAAAGTTTTGTTACATTTGGTCCCTATTTTGAATTGCTAAGTCTAGTGGACATAAGCCAAAGTGGTGTCCCTCGCTAAAGCTTGCCTCGGTTCGTCTCCTCCATTTCTCCGTTACACCAGTGAACAGCTCCTGCACATTCAAGAAAAAGACAGCCATTCATACATAACTCAGCAACATCCAACAATATCATCATCTCGTGTCTGCACCTTCGAGTCATACGCATATATTTGACATAAACCTGCAAGCCAAGTTCACCCCGCATCAGTTACACCCATGGTACATTTTGCATATCCAAGACAAAAGAAAAAAGATTGACAAAGTTCAGTATACTAAGCACATTATTCATTTCACTCTAAAACAATCCATACCCAAAAGGCATACGCCTTCACCACACCAAGGCTGCACGCTGCGTCAGTAAATACCTGCATAATTCAGAAGGAAATACTTCAATTCAGAAAAGGAACCAGATTCATGTCAAAGAAAATCAATTGCAGAAAATCCCAAGTCACGAAAATGGCAGAACACGTGTTTAAACCAGAAATAGCAAACCTATAACAGGCTTTCGACTTGCAACTGAATCACCCTAACTGTTCTTAAACATAGCTGTTTTCCCTTTTATTTTTCTTCATAAACCCACTTTCAATTCAATTAACTCCTATTAACTTCCTAACAGTTTGTTATTAACCTTTCCCATCACTAACCTAAACCACCTCTAACCACCTTTAACAATTTCTTAACTACCATATAACTAGCTGAGAGCAGAATCGGAAAATCACCTCATTCATAACAGGAAAAATAACTACCTTCATAACTTCCTAACCACTTTTTCTAACAAAACTAACCTCTCAACAGAAATACAAAAAACAGTTGCAAATCTGCCAGCTCAGCCTAACAACCTAACAACCTCTAACAGAACTAACTGAAAACTTCCTAACAGAATCGGTTATAGAATTTCAGAATTGGAGAAGAAAAAAGGGATTACCTATATATTCTGCATTAGCCTCATTTTCAAGGAGGCCATTCTTCACACACCATAATCTCCATACTCATTCTTCATTTTCTCCATCTCAGAAATCCTTCATGCTCCATAACCACCACCATCATTCAACCTCCATCACTTCACCATCTCTTCATAATCATCATCGATCTTCCCTCTCTCCATTCTTCATCCTTGAAAACCAAGAAAAGATCCTAACAGAAACAGTTACACGAGAAACTCATCACGATTCTGCATCTCTATCCACAGAAAAGTCTTCAATCATCGAGTCTCAGTGTTCATTGATTTGTGGAAAGGTTCATCGCGCATCATTCGTCCCTGCATCACAAGAGCAACGGCGTCGCGACATGTGTGAATTCGAAAGTCAGCAAGAAGAAGAAGGAGAAATGTAAATCAGAATGTAAAAGAGAAAGATCAACGTGCACTTACTTGAATTTCTCATCGTGGATGTCATCAAATCGCAGCACTCTATAATCACATGATTTTGCGATTCCGCATCTTCGAGAATTTCGCAATAGCGCTACATTCATCATCGTCTCACGATTGAGTCGCCATTCCTCTCTTCACGCTTCATAACAACAACCACATCAACTCCGTTCATCATCGTTCGTCTTCAACACTTCACGCGTCTCAATCACCTCCGCCAAACCGCAATTTCAATCTTCATCATCAACAGGATAACATCACAATCCACGCAATCCGAAACGAAAAACAGAGACTCGAGAGCGAAATATTGAGCCGCGAGAGAAGTGAATCGGAGAGATTTTGAGAAAACTAGACCGGAGAAGGGAATTTATTGAGGGCGCCGCTGTCGTGAGGAGTGAGGATCGGAGAAGAGGAAGCCATTCGCACCGCCGCCGTCGCCGCTCGTAAGAAGGGAGGTGAAGATTCTGAACCTTCATTCACGTATAAACCCTAATCCCAAATCTTAATTTCTCAATTTCTCTTTTATTTAAATAGTTGTTTTTTATTCTGAGTAATAATAATCTGATGCAAATCTTGGGCCTCCATTGAAACGCTACTGACACCCCCCATAAGGCCCGCTACACTACCATTTTTGGCCATGGAAAAATCTGAAACAACAAAGAAGTGTATTGGGCTATTCCCAATGGGCCTGCGCCCAGACTGCTGACTGCACCACCATATTCAAATTTCGCACCCCCCTGTGTACATATTTTCATGTTGGTTTTAGGCTTTTTTCATATAGTTTTGTATGCTTTTTTTAAGTAATAAAAATGACTTAGAGTATAATAAAACCGATAATTCGTGGAATTTAATCAATCATTTTAAGAGTTTTTACATAGAACTTCTTTTAATTTTTAGGTTCCAAAACAATAATCACCATTAAAATAGTAGAATTTTTTTAGATTAATTTTGGCATTTAAATTCCTTCATAAAAAACTCATAAAAATAGTAGTATTTTTAAGTCAATTTTTGTACCAACACTTGGATTGCTTCTCTTATTGTTTTTGTAACCATTTCCATGCTAGTTTCTGTATAATTGTTGTGTGACTTTGTTGCTTAGATTTTGGCCTTATTTTTGGCCTACCTTGTTAATACCACTTGTATGCTCCTTTTAGGATCCATCCCATGTTAACATTAGGATTTAGACTTGTATAGACAACTTAGATTAGAATTTAGGATTAGTTCCCTATTGCATTCTTTTTCTTTTCAACTCTTTAAAACATTAATAAAAGGAAGATGCGAATCACATTACGCAAGTGATAGAGAAATGAGTGGGATTCATTCCCTAATCTATTTCTCAATCACTTAGTGGCATAGAAACGAGTGGGATTCATTCCCTAATCTGTTTCTCGGTCACTACTTAATGGGAGAGAAACGAGTGGGATTCATTCCCTAATTTGTTTCTCAAACATTAATTAATGGGAGAGAAATGAGTGAGATTCATTCTCTAATCTGTTTCTCAAACATTACATAATGGGATGGAAGTGAGTGGGATTCATTCCCTAATCTGCTTCTCGATCATTATACATTTTATGTGATTCGAATCGTGAAGTAACTTCCCTTAAAAAATACACAACCAAAAACACTTAAAACACATAACAATGGTTCAGACTAAAGCAAAGTGGAGAAAGTGGTGAGTGGCCCGGTATTGGGAACTGTTCATCACTCATCTACGTTAAAAGACACAAACCAATCATTTCTTTTCCTTTCGCCTCGTTGGCACCTAAGGGCAATGTCATTTCCGTTCGTACGCATCGTAGGTCGTCCCTTATGCAAGAACGTGAACGTTGACTCCGCCCAATTAAAAAACACAAAACAAACAGAAAATCGTGAGCCGAGCTACGGTAACTCTGATTCCTGAAAAGGATACGTAGGCAGCGGGGTAGGGCCCGTGCGAGTACAATTCTTTATTTTCCCTACATTTTGCATTCATTTCGCATTTAGACATAGACATAGTACACACCCTTTAGATAGAAACAAACATAGGTGGATACCATCGAGTACGATGGGCGCGAGGGGTGCTAATACCTTCCCCTTGCGTAACCGACTCCCGTACCTTGATTCTCTGGTCGCAAGACCCTGTTCCTTCCTTTGTTAGGTTTTCTGATATTCCTTTCCCTTATGGGATAAATATATCGGTGGCGACTCTGTTCATTTTTCGCGAGCGTGCGACACCTTACAATTGGCATGTTGAATCAATCAAAATTAGAGAACTACCAAATGCTACTTCAAGCGACCGGGCCAAAATTTGAATCTAAACACAAACAAAAGAATTAAAAATAAAACTATAAGATACTATACTATAAAGCCTTTGTGTAAGTGGGAAAAAGGCTAGCCAAGTGAACCATTAAAAAGAATTCACTGGCCAAAAGTTGCAGGCCGCGCTACGCGCAGGCTAGCGCGCGAAGCGCGCTATACCAGTTGGGCAAAAACCAGTACAACAGCAATGCAGTCCCAGCCACTCTCCACTTCTCACCTACACAACTCATTTACAGAAAAATTAAACAGAATTTAAAACTGTTGGGGTGCCTCCCAACAAGCGCTTGTTTTACGTCGTAAGCTCGACGCCTTTATTATGCACGGGTAGTAACTTTCTCCATGGCACGCCCACGCTTTCGCCTCAACGCAACCTAAAGAAAATGTCCTAACCACACACTTGAACGAACTTTACAAAAAATTATTATACAATAATACATAAACAACATGTATTAACAAACACGTAACGATAAGAAAAAACACGATTTTCACAAATATTTGGTGAAATTAACTTAACAAGTTGAAAAGTGAAGATTTGAAATTAAAGAACTATCCGAGTTCAACTTGTTTAATAACTCCACCAAACAAAACTAAAACATGTATCTATACAATCCAGTATACAAAAGTATACAAATATTAGGGAATTCAAAAATATACGATATTCACAAAACTCAAAAACAAAGAAACTATCACAATGCGAACTCAATAAAAACACCATCCCCCGATAACGACGCCATTTTGTCGAAGCGGTAAAGCGGAAAGCAACAAAATTTATGGAAATATTTATCCGAGAATTTATCGTGTCCATAGAGATTGGTGGTACTGCATTAGCGTTCGACGGATTCTTGCGTTAATGAGTTAGGGATAAAATGGGTTTAAAGTAAATGCGGGAATTTAACTTATGAACATTAAAAAGAATTTCATGCTTCGGAAAGGAGAGAACTTGTCACTCACTTGTAATCAACCTAAATCACTCGTCAATATCATCATGTACCACTCACACAAAGGTTATGTCTAACGCAAAGTGAGATATCAACCGTTTTGCTCGCGTCGACGATCTCTCAGCACAACACGAACAACACTGAGGCATTAAGCTTCGATACCCACAATGATTACTAAGCCTAAATCTATCTCTAGAGTCTAGAACCTAGCAAATATTCATCCAAGAACAAGATTTGAGGAGTTTATCTCTAAAGCAACCCAAATCCAAGCACAAAGCAAAAACAAGGATAAACATCAACATTGATTTGTAAAAGAGGTTTTATACAACACCATGAGTAATTAATATACATAAAAAAAAAGTATACTTACAAACAAACCCCAACAAATGAAGCTTACAAACAGAAGAATGGAGAAGAAATCCAAATCTTTCGTGATGTCAATCACGAGTAAAGAAGCTTCGACTCTGGATTATCTGATTACAACCTCCAAATGTTGTTTTCTAAGCTCTAACCTAAGAAAAATGAAGGTGATGACTTTGGGAACAAATACCCCAAAGCATAACCTAACAAATGTATTTTTACTCCTATTTAACAATTTTGGAAATCTCACAGCACGCGTCACACGCCGGGAGGGCGTGTCGCGCCGACTCTGTTGTCATGAAAATAACAGCTTTAGTAAAAATGCCATAACTTGAGAACCGTAACTCCGATTTGCGTCCAGTTCGAATCGTTGGAAAGCTTATTCAATTTCCTATATTACAATGACTGAATATCAACCAAATTGATGATTTATTATTCTTTGATTTTGAGCCTTATTCGTTGGCGAGTTGCTCAAAATCGCGCGTTTGAAGCCGTGTCTTCGACACGTTATTGTACGTGCTCCAAATACGCATCAATACCTACAAGAAGACACAAAAAATATCAAACAGTATAAAAGTATATGAAAATACAACTATTCAAAAAGTATATGGATTTTCAAACAAAACGGGGAATTATACAAACAATATTAACAAAAAGTATCGATAAGTGCAACAAATTATATACACAAAATAACGATATTTTGGAACTTATTACTATGTCATCCACCAGTTTGCCACCATAGAAAAATTTAAACTCGTACATGAGGCTCAAATCCATCCCATGATAGAGCAAGTCCATTTGTTCTTTCTCCCTCTCAAAGTAGATGTTAGATGTTACTATCAATTCATCATTTAACATATATATCTCCTCCTCTAGCTTCTTTTGAGTGTTAAGATCTCGATCCAAGGCATGTTGCAGTTTTTGCTCCTTGATAGCAAACTCTTTGGTCTTGGACTCTGCTTTATAGAGCTTTCCTTTTAGAGTCTCCTCCTTCTTCTACAAAGCCTCGATTATCACCTGTTGTAACACTCCATTTATTTTCATAATTTAATTTAATTAAATTAATTGAATTATGAGGAATTAAGCAATTGGGCTTGAGTTGTGGTTAGTAAGGGAGGGGGTGCATTGGTAGGCCCTATTACTAATTAAAATAATTTTATTTTATTCTTAATAAAATAGAAGGAGTGGTAGAATAGAGAAGGTTACAGTATTGGGAAAAGAAGTCTGAACGTGAAAAGAGAAGAGGAACGGAGAAGTGCGACCGAGGAAGAACGAAGAATCAACCTTCAGGTAAGGGGGGACTCTTCCGTTTATCTTCTATTATGGGATTATAGATAATATGATAGAATTGATCGTGTTATCCGTACCAATTGGGTTGTGCTTAGGTTGTAGAAATGTTAGGTTTTGGGAGGATTTACACGTAATAAATATGCCGATTCGTGTAATGGTGTTATTTGGATGGTTTGAATGTATTATAATGTGCTATAATATGTGTTTGTTGTACTGTATGCGAAATCTGATTGGAATGGGTTGAATTGGTAATGATTTGGTGAAGGAAGGGTAAAATCGCAGGCTGTTTTCTACTATTCGGAGCGCTGGGATTCGCCAGTTCGCGCCGCGTCCAGGAGTTGGCGCCGCGAACAGCTTGGCAGAAGGCCAGGAAGCTTTGTTGCGCTCAGTACGCGCCGCGAACATATGACGCGCCGCGAAGGCGTAGTTTTTATTCGTTCCGCGCCGCGAACCTTTGTTTGCGCCGCGAAGGCGTAGTTCCTATTCGTTCCGCGCCGCGAACCGTGTGTGGCGCCGCGTGCTGTTAGTTGTTGCGACTGTCCATTTTGAAAAGTTTTAAAGAGGTGTAACTTTTAAACCGTAAACCGGATTTTGGTGCCGTTTCGAGTACAGTGAGGCTAATCAGATAATTTATATACTCAAATGGTGTTTGGAGTTGTGGCTCAAACTATTTTTTTTTAAAAACACCGAGCTTATTTGTTTGTGGTATGATATGCTTGTAGGTACACTAATGAATGTTTACCTGTATAATGTTGTGGTTGTAACTGGTGTCTATTGTACATGTATTGTTGGTATAAATATGTGTCTTATTGATGATTATGACATTAATTGATGTATGTGGGTGATGAGCATGTTATGGTTGATGCATGCATTCATAATCATTATGTGGCTGGTCCTTGACGATGGTGGATCAGTGGTAGCTAATTCCCATTGTGAGGAATTAGTGAGTGGGTGTTACCGTATCCTTGATGATGGTGGATCGGTGAGTTGGGTTATATCCCAAATTTTTGGTACCACATGCATGTAGTGCATTGCATTAGGTTGTTTTCCTATTATAACATGAATGGAAGATTGTCCAATGTTATAATATGTGTTAAGTTGGTTGTTTGCCTTCTGATTCTATGGTTTGAATCTGATCATAACTGTAATTGGGTGAATGGCATGTGAAATGATATTTTATTATTTATATCTTATAACATTAGTTAAATGTGAATGAGACTCACCCTTACTGTTGTTATTTTTCAGATTGAGGAGTAGCTCTCGTACTTGGTGAGGATTAGCTCGTCAAGTAGTGTTAGAGTCAGTTGGGTCCGTGTCATGCTCTGGTCGTGTAACACTGGGGGCGTCGTTTAGAATTATTTGTTGAACTTTTTATTTTGGATGGATTTGTATGTTGACGCTCTAAGTCTGTGACTTGGCTGTTTGTTATTCAGATGTTAAAGATAATTCCGCTGTGTTAACATGATGAATCTGAATAAATTTGGTTGACGTTCTCCTTTATGGCATGACATGAGTAATGTTGTTTGAATTATATGGTAGTTGTAATGCCCTTTTCATGTTTACTCTGATTATTGTTTATTATTTATGCGGGGTATTAGGAGGGTGTTACAATAGTGGTATCAGAGCATTGTCGGTCGTTTGAGTCAGAGTCTTAGTGTCGGTTAATCCCTCGTATGCGATTAGTGTAAGGTTGACACTGTCGATACTTCTTGTTCTAATAGATATTGTTTGATATTTAGCAGAACAATGGCTGGAAGAGGAGGAAGAAACGATGATGCTATCGCTGAGGCTCTGGGCATGATTGCTGGTGTGCTGGGAGGGAATGCCGATGGAGCTGGAATTGGTGCTGACAGGCAGCTGAATAGTTTTCAGAGGAACAACCCTCCGTTGTTCAAAGGCACTCACGATCCCGAAGGCGCCCAGAAGTGGCTGAAAGAGATTGAAAGGATCTTCCGGGTGATTGATTGTGACGAAAATCTGAAGGTGAGATATGGGACTCACATGCTGTCTGAAGAAGCTGATGATTGGTGGATGGCTAGTAGGGACGAACTGCAAGCTGCAGGTGTTGCAATCACTTGGGCTGTGTTCAAGAGAGAATTCTTGCGGAGGTACTTTCCTGAGGATGTTAGAGGCAGGAAAGAGATTGAATTTTTGGAGCTGACACAAGGTAACATGACTGTGCCAGAGTATGCGTCCAAGTTTGTGGAGCTAGCAAAGTATTATGTCCACTACAATAATGATGAGGCTAGTGAATTCTCGAAGTGTGTTAAGTTTGAGAATGGTCTCCGCGATGAGATTAAACAGGGTATCAGATACCAGAGGATTCGCAGGTTTGTCGATTTGGTTGACTGCAGCCGAATCTTTGAAGAGGACAATATTAAACTGAAGTCGTCGCACTCTCGTGAGTTAGTCGACAGGAAAGGGAAAAAGCATATGGATCGTGGTAAGCCTTATGGTAAGGGTAACCAGAAAGCTGGAGGCTGGAAGAAGCCTAGTGGGGGAGACTCTAGTGCCCCTATTAAGTGCTTCAAGTGTGGAGAACCTGGACATCGCATTCACGAATGCAAAAGTGAGGAAAAGAAGTGCTATAGATGTGGAAAGGCAGGTCACATTGCTATTGAGTGCAAAGGGAACACTGTAACTTGTTTCAACTGCGGGGAAGAAGGTCATATCAGTCCTAAGTGTCCTAAGCCGAGGAAGAATCAAGCTGGTGGTAAGGTGTTCGCCTTATCTGGTTCAGAGACTACTCCAGATGATCGGTTGATTAAAGGTACGTGTTTTATCCATGGCACTCCTTTAATTGCAATAATAGATACTGGGGCAACTCACTCGTTTATTTCATTGGATTGTGCTAAACGACTGAATTTGGAAATATCTGAGATTAATGGAAGTATGGTCATTGACACTCCTGCGTCGGGTTCAGTGACTACTTCGTTCGCTTGTTTGAACTGTCCAATTGATATTTTTGGTAGAGAATTCGGAATGGACTTAGTGTGCCTTCCGTTGGAACAACTTGATGTTATCTTGGGTATGAATTGGTTGCAATTTAATCGGGTTCATATCAATTGTTTCACGAAGACGGTTATTTTTCCTGAAGATGTCAGTGTTGAGGATTTAGCGATGACGGCTAGACAAGTGGATGAAGCAATGAAGGACGGGGCTGTCGTGTTCATGTTGATTGCATCCATGGAAGTGAAAAAGAAAGCAGTGAGTAGTGACCTACCGGTAGTATGTGAATTTCCAGAAGTCTTTCCAGAAGATGTAAGAGAATTGCCGCCAGAGAGGGAGGTAGAATTTGCTATTGAACTAATCCTGTGTCGATGGCACCTTATCGTATGTCGGCATCGGAATTGAATGAGTTGAAGAATCAATTGGAAGATTTACTTGAGAAGAAATTTATTCGTCCTAGTGTTTCACCGTGGGGTGCACCGGTGTTACTAGTGAAGAAGAAAGAAGGTTCAATGAGGTTGTGTGTGGATTACAGACAACTCAACAAGGTTACTATCAAGAATCGGTATCCCTTGCCGAGGATTGATGACTTGATGGATCAACTAGTTGGAGCATGTGTGTTCAGCAAAATTGACTTAAGGTCGGGATATCATCAGATTCGGGTGAAGACGGACGATATTCAGAAAACAGCATTTAGAACGAGGTATGGTCATTACGAATATACAGTGATGCCATTTGGAGTAACCAATGCGCCGGGGGTTTTCATGGAGTATATGAATAGGATCTTCCATCCTTTTCTGGATCAGTTCGTAGTAGTATTTATTGATGATATTTTAATATATTCTAAGAATGAAAAAGAGCATGCGGATCATCTTAGAGTGGTATTGGAACTATTGAAGGAAAAGAAACTTTATGCAAAACTGTCAAAGTGTGAGTTCTGGTTAAACGAAGTGAGCTTTCTTGGGCATGTAATTTCTAAGGATGGTATTGCCGTTGACCCAACGAAAGTAGAAGCGGTGTCTCAGTGGGAAGCTCCGAGGTCAGTTTCCGAAATCCGTAGTTTCCTTGGTCTGGCGGGTTACTATAGAAAGTTCATTGAAGGTTTTTCAAAGTTAGCATTACCGTTAACTAAGTTGACTAGGAAGGGTCAAGCGTTTGTTTGGGATTCGAAATGTGAAGAAGGATTCCAAGAGTTGAAGAAGAGGTTGACTAGTGCGCCGATCTTGATTTTGCCGAATCCGGCGGAATCTTTTGTTGTTTATTGTGATGCTTCGTTGTCAGGATTAGGAGGTGTACTGATGCAGCATCAACAGGTAGTCGCTTATGCGTCGAGACAACTCAAGGTGCATGAGAGAAACTATCCGACTCATGACTTAGAGTTGGCAGCAGTGGTATTTGTGTTGAAGTTGTGGAGGCATTACCTATATGGTTCAAGGTTTGAAGTATTTAGTGATCACAAGAGTTTGAAGTACCTCTTTGACCAAAAAGAGTTGAATATGAGACAAAGAAGATGGTTAGAATTTCTCAAGGATTATGATTTTGAACTGAATTATCATCCGGGTAAAGCAAATGTTGTTGCCGATGCATTGAGTAGGAAGTCCTTGCATATGTCTATGCTTATGGTGAGAGAATTGGATTTAATTGAGCAATTCCGAGATTTGAGTTTAGTATGTGAAGACACTCCTACCAGTGTTAAATTGGGTATGCTTGTAATACGGTGAACTGACTTTTTATAATCGAAAATGTCGCGGTTAAGCAAGAGTCGCCACCGACTTTTATTTTATCCAAACAAATTCAGAAAGGCAAAAAGAAACAGAAAAAAACCTTTTAAGAAATCTGAGTTCGGGGGGTAATTTATGCAAAGGGAAGGTGTAAGGCACCCTTTGCATCCATGGTTTTCCATGGGCTCTTAATTGCTTTGCTTGCTCGTTTGTTTAGAAAATGTAGATGAAAGAGATAGGGACTTTAGCTTGTGAATAAGCGTTGCCCTTTTGAAAAATTATGAGAAAGAATATATAAAAAAAAGGTTTGAGCATTGCAAGGCAATTAGGGGCAATTACCTTAAACTCAGATGATAGGTCTCTTTTTGCCTTTCAGAATGAAAGGGTCTATCCTTGCCATAAGAGGGCAGGAAGCCTTTCGTTTGGAGGTTGAAGGGTCATCGAAGCATCCTTTGCCATAAGACTGTCCCATGCCATAGAAGGGCAGGTAGTCTAAGGCAAGGATCAGAATAAGCCATTTTCGTAGGCAGCCAGAAGATACCTCAGCCTTTTTCCGTAGGCAACATCCGAGGGTCGAGGTCATTTGTGTATCGAAGGCAGCATCATTAGGGTCGTGACCTTTTTATCGAGGCAACATGGCTGAGGTATCCTCGAATTCGAGGGACGAGGCTTATTCTGCAAAACACAAAGGCAACAGGCAACAGGCAGCAAGGCAACAGAGAGGGTTACCCAAAAAGCGTGCGTGTGTGCATCAATCACGTGATTCAATTCAAATTATATTATCTTTTAATTAGTTATTCTAATTCAGTTTAAGGCTTGCACTCCCTAAGATTACTAACCACGCAGTATATAATAATATAAAGCAATAAAGGGGGCGGGAAATTGTAACCAGCGGATCCCTTATCAGGGTTGACACAAGTAATAATAAAATAGAAAAAATATTTAAGATAGGGTTTAGGGTTACCAGACTCGTCGCTTTGGCATTTTGACAAAGCCTGAAGATTGGAAAAGGAAGAGTAAATAAAAGAAGGGAGTGAGTGCATTATAGTTCAGAGGCAATCATAGTTAACCATAATAAAAATAAAAGATAAAGAAATTAAGAATGAATAAATACAAAGGCACTTAGCTTTGCGTTTTGAATTTGATCTGACATGGTTGGCGGTCGGGGGTAGCTTCGAGATTAACCCTGAAAAGGCAAAAAGGCAAGGCGCGTGAGTGTAAAATAGTCCATTGACTTTCGAGGTTTTTGACCCTATAACAATTTTATAATGTAAATAAATAATAAAATAGAGTCGGGACTTAGCTTCGTAATAGGCGTGGCGCGTGGCTGAAGGATTTTGGTTAACCTTGTGAAGGTGCATGGAGGAGGTGCAGTTCTTAGACGTTAGATCTGGATTATTGGAGATCTCGTGGCGAGAGAGTGAGGATGAATTTACAACTATCCACGAGAATAGTTAAACAACTCGAATGTACTTGCTCGAATGTTCCTCGCAATAAACAAGAAAATAGTAGGAAGGAGTGTATAAAATAGTGATGAGAAATAGAGAAATCTAAGGTATAAACCAAACATAACTTAGTAAAAAAAGAAATAAATTATATTTTTAATGTTTTGACATGTTTGATTTTTAGTGAGTAATGTTGGTAAATATTAGAATTATTTATAAGTAAGAACTAAATAATTTAAATAATTAGGAGAAACAAATAATTACATTTCTTATAATAATTAAATAATCTAAATAGAATTAATAAAATTACTAAATTTTTATAATGCAAGAATGAGTTAGAATATATTTTCATTGAAATGTAAAGAGTGTCTGTCTCCTGTAATTATTATCTTCATGTTAGTTCTAAACAAACCAAAAATAAAACACTTCTTTTCCAATATGTCAGAGCCATTAGTATTGCAACACGTGGCAAATAGATCTTAACAAATAAACCCAAGTAATAATGAATCAGTAAAGCCAAAAGAATTTATGGTCTCCTTCTCTCATACGCTACAATACAGAGAGTATACCCATTTACCTTCAACAACAATAACCCAACATTCTTCTTCCCTTAAATCAATTAATTGTAAAACCAATACTGTCTCACATTAACTTATCAAAATCTCATAATCAAACATCAACTAAAAAAAAAGAAACCAAAAGCGAGAAGTCATTACCGGATCGGAAAGCTACACGTGAGTTCTAAAAGCTTGTAGGTGACTGGTCGGAACTCGCTTCAGTGGGCATGCAAATCCGGTGAAGGGAGGCCGGTGGTGTTGCAGGCGGTTGCACGGTGGAGCGGCGTTCGTTAGCGACTTGCGGTTGTAGGAAAGCAGCCATCCCCAACACGATGTGAGATCGGTTGACCGCTGTGAGATCCGAGGCGGACAGAAGGGTGGTTGTGCGGCAACATTCTCCGATTGCAGAAGCGGCAGCGTGAGCTTGTTGTCTCGTGAGTGTTGTTGCAGCATTTTACGATTCGGTGTTGTTTCGATTGAAACAGCTGCGTCATTGTTTTACGTTCTCTTTGCGATTCAATTTTCTCTTCTTCTTATTCTTGTTTCTTCCTGCAAAAATAAATTAGTATAACAAACTTCTATTTTCCTAGAATTTCGCGCTTCTTTAATTTATGTTATATGCTGCAGAATTCTGAGTTAGGATTGTTAATGGTATATGTGAAAGAAAGTGTTAGTGTGAGACAAAGTTTTTCTGCGTGTTAGAATGTGAGTGGAAAATATTTACAGGATGAGAGGCAGGGGACTGGGTGATTGTCAGTTTTTGGTGGAAGACTGTGAGAGAAGAAGAGTGGAATAAGGGTTGGAAAAATTAGGGTCCCGTACCGTGAAAAAAAATTTGTTTATATAGAAACAAAATAGGTTAAATAAAAAAAGAAACTATCAATCTATTTAACTAATATAATTCAATATGCAAATCAAATTTGGTTTGATCTCAATCTTGACTTATTTAGTTAATTATATTGATTTTTTCCAAAATATATCTAAAAATGTAATATTTAAAAGAGAGACAAATCTTTTTACATCCTTATTTACTTTATGATTTCTTTTTTTTTTTTTGTGTATTTTTATGAATAAGATAGAAAAAGTAAAAAACATTTTTTTTATTTTTAAAGCCTAGTAACTAAATACAAAAATAATATATAAATAATAAAAAACAATTTTTGTGATTTTCTTGAATGAAAATAAAACTAAAGTTAGTGAATAAAAGGAAGAAATGTTAGTAGTAGAATTCAAACACGTGACTGTATACCTGTAAGCCTTACCTCCTTACCAATTGTGTCATGTCATTTAAAACAAAACTTATAATTATATGAGGCAAATTTTGGGGTATGACAGCTGCCCCTGTTCAATTATCTTAAACCTGAAGATGTAAAGTGGTCTGTATGCCAGTCGGTATCTGAAGGTTGGAGATGATTGAACACAAGAATACCAAGAAATTTGCCCTATTTGAAGTAGGGACTTTTGTCGGAGATGGGCTTGTGGACGCCATCTGGTAGTTGAATTTTGAGAAGATGTTGTTTGCGCGTTGACCGTGTCATTACCGTTCGTGGTAGATGAATTAGATCCTTGGGAATTGATCGTGTCAGTATCGTTCGTGATACTTGAATTAGATCTTGGAAAGATGATCGTGTCTTCATCGTTCGTGATGATAGAATTAGATCTGAGGAGATAATCGTGTCTTCATCGTTCGTGATGATAGAATTAGATTCTCTTGTCGTGTCAGCACCGTTCGTAGTGACTGAATTAGACTGGGAAGGCCAGTGATCGTGTCCACACCGTTCGTGATGATAGACTTAGACCTCTGAAATTTGATCGTGTCGGTACCGTTCGTAGTATCTGAATTAGATCTTCTGTCGTGTCAGTACCGTTCGTAGTAGCTGAATTAGACTGAGAAGGTCAGTGACCGCGTCTACACCGTTCGTGATGATAGAATTAGATCTCTGAGAGTTGACCGTGTCAGTACCGTTCGTAGTAACCGAATTAGATCTTTTGTCGTGTCAGTACTGTTCGTAGTAGCTGAATTAGACTTTGAAAGTGATCGTGTCATTACCGTTCGTGGTAAATGAATTAGATCTTCGAGCATTGATCGTGTCAGTACCGTTCGTAGTAGCTGAATTAGATCTTGGAAAGTTGGAGATTTCGTTCATTTGTCGGTACCTGTATTCTGAAAAAGGTAAGGTTAATCTTTATGCAATGTCATGATGCATGGGTTATGTAATGAATCCCTCAAAATAAATGAGAGCTTTTGCATGTTATGTATGAGTTCATTATGAGGTAATGTATGCAGTGTATGAACACGTTTATGACATATGATATGTGAATATGATTTATGTTGTCTTTGATTAAGAAAGTAGATCTTTATGTCCTTGTAATTGTACTGCCTGATCTTGTCTTGAAGATGCTCAGCTGGGAATTTATGATTTCTGCTTGGAGATGATCAGTGACTTGATGTTCCCTGATTGGTGATAAAGATATTGATAAATCATGTTGGAGGAGAGCGACAGTGTTGAAGATGTAAACTCTGTTAGGCAGCCATGTCTTTATCGGGAGCGTTTGAAGATGTCTTCTTAATGATTACTCTGTGGGGATATGATCTTGTGATCCCGGCTTTGTGGGGAGACATGGGTGAAAGTTGCACCCAGTATTATAGTAACTATTACTTGATTTAGGATACGTCACTTAAGATGTCAAACGGGACTTGTATAGATTTGCCCCAGTTGGCAGGAACTTTGGAAAGATTCGCCTTGCAAGGACTTTATAAGATGTGCACTTTAGGAGACATGCCCCTAGTAATCATATGCCCAATATGATGTCCTATGTTGGTTGAGAAGTAGCTTCAGATCTTCTTGGATGCGTGCCCCTGATTATTTTGGCATCCTTGAGAGATTCTCGGAAACTTGACTTGATTGCCCCAGATTGATTGGGCAAAGCATGTCATGCCCCTTGTATACGTAGGATACATTGCTTCTCGGCGTAATCTTGTCTGTCGGGATAACTTTCAGTCATTAGTTGTACCCTGTGCAAGTTCTTTCTGATGCTAACATTTGAAATTATGTAGCAGAATATGTTTAATAATGTATTCATGAGATGCAATGCATACGTTTGTCTTGAGTTTTTGGAAACACATTAAAACAAGAGATGTAAAAGCGTGATATTTGTAAAAACATGATATTTGTAACAACGTGATGTTTGTAAAATGAAATACCAACTCAGCATTTTTGTAATCCTTAAGGAGTCAGGATACCCTTTTGGTGACAATATGCTTTTGAACTAATCATGCTTCAATTAGGACTTTCAAGGGTTGTAACGTGGCTTGGTTCACGGTTTAAGAAACAAAGGATAAAGGCTCAAAATTTGATTGTACCCACCCCTCTTCGTGATGATCTTCAGTCCTAAGCTCAGTTAATTCAACTTATGCATTCAGGTTCCAAGAGACTTTTGGATTTGCACCTTTGATAATGACGATGGTTCACAAGCGAAGAGAACTTTTGAAATGGCAGTCACCTCTTCCTTTTGGTAGTCATATCATTGTGTTGTTCAGGAATTTATTGATTTTTCTTTTTTTTTTCAACTTTTTGATATCCCTAACTTTTGCCTGAACTGTCTATTTTGAGCTTACAGTCAGCGGGATGCCTTGATTTTTGCCTAAGTCATCTTTTTGATTTTTTGACTTAGCAGGCTTTTCTTTGTATATATGTTTCATCATCATTTTTTTTCTTTTGAAAGATATTGACGGCCTTGCTTAATGATTGATGATCTATTATTGGCTTTTGACTGCCATCTCCAACACTTCTTTGATGTGTGCGGATGAACGCTTGTGATTGAAACCTTTGTTGAAAGGTGTACTGAATGATTCTCTTAAAATAGAATGCACCGTCATATTAACTGAGAACTACCCTGCCCCAGGTTATGATCAAGGGTTTTATTTAGAAAGAAAACTTCTACTCCTTAGGCTCAAAAAGGATTAACGAGGGTTTAACATCCTTATATCTCCACTGTTTAGGAATTGAAACAATGCCTGTACATCGTCAGCATAGTCCGCTCAAAAGCATATTGTATGAGGTTGCGGTATCGTTGTCGTCATCCTCCCTTACAAGGCATACAGCTTTAGCAGGAGTCGAGTATCACAAAACATATGCAAAGTAAAGATGCAGTTTAAATGAGTGATAGCGAGATAATTTATTCAAGACAAACATATGCAATGCACTGATGATGATTATTAAAATAGATAATGTCTATCATGATTCGAATGTTTAAACAAACAGAAAAGAAAATTGCAAATGAAAGTAGATCTAATGATCCAAAAGTCCGTCCGTCTAGACGTCAATTAGTCTTGTTGTGACTAGGCATATGAGTGGTGATCACCACAGAAGTTTCAAGAGGGTTGAATTTGATTTCTCCATCATTGATCAGATCTTGAATCTTATTCTTCAATGTCCAACAATTGTTTGTGTAATGTCCAGGAATGTTAGGATGGTACGCGCACCTCGCATTGAGTTTATAGCCAGAGGTGTTAGAATTCTCAGGAGCATCCCTCAGAGTAATCAATCTGATCTTCAACAGATGTTGTAATGTTTGAGCCGACAACATATTGATTTTGGTGAATTGACGCTTAAGTGCATCTGGCTTGCGTCGTTGTTGTGGAACTGGTGTAGGGATTCGGAGTATCCGGGGTTCGGGCTTCCGGAATGTGTATTTGATAAGAATGTTTCAGAATGTCCGGGGTTCGAGCTTCCGGAACGTATATCTGATTGGAATATTTCAGAAGTCTGGGGGTCAAGCTTCCAGAATGTTCATCTGATCAGGACTTTCAGAATGTCCGGGGTTCGAGCTTCCGGAATGTATATCTGATTGGAATGTTTCAGAAGTCTGGGGGTCAAGCTTCCAGAATGTTCATCTGATTGGAACTTTCAGAATGTCCGGGGTTCGAGCTTCCGGAATGTATATCTGATTGGAATGTTTCAGAAGTCTGGGGGTCAAGCTTCCAGAATGTTCATCTGATTGGAACTTTCAGAATGTCCGGGGTTCGAGCTTCCGGAATGTATATCTGATGTAGGTGTCTTCAGAATGTCTGGAGGGATATGCTTTCCAGAATGTATATCTGACAGAGATTGATTTGTTGATGGTATTTGTCTGACCAGTTGGTCAACCTGAAAGGCAAAGTTAGTTTTATGTGATGTTATGAATGCAAATGCAATCTTTTCAAGGATCTTTAGGAATTTAGTTAGCAACAGTAGAAAATGATTAGGTCGCGTCTTTGTCTGAAGAATTCTGAACTTTGTCTTTGAACGTCCTTCTTTGAGAATCAAGCTCACCATATCGAGTGGGTCATCGCCTCTGATTCGGGATACTTCTGAATTTGAAGATACATGGCTAGAGGAAAATAAATCCTCTTGCCCCTTGATAGGTACTGAGTCTCTGAATTGGAAGGCATGTGGCTAGAGGAAAATAAATCCTTTTGCCCCTAGATAGGAATTCAGTCCTTGATAAGAACACCTGAAATTGTGCGCCCTAAATCCCTAAGATCCTTGAAAGGGTTAGTTAAATCATGTTATGCTTATGGTGTCATGATGTCATGATGTTATGCGAATGCAGTTCGTTGGACTTAGTGCGAGATGGTAAGGACAAACAAATCCTTTCAACAAAACCTGCGAGGAAATGAAGGTTAGTAGTAAACACAAACAAGTCACACAAGTCACACAATTTTTGGCTTAAGGCTTGCATGGAGTCTGATCAGGTGTCCTTCCCAAAGGTATTTCTATGGATAAGGAGATTTCATCAACGGGTTCTACCAAGTGACTCAAAATTGTCAGCCCCCTCTAAAGCACCCTCGAACATGGTACATGCATACCACGCAATGATACTTTAGGAAGAAACCTATCTGAGCTGTAGTATCGGGTAGCGACCATAACTTGGCATGCACCAAGAATAGCCCCCCCACTACGTTCCTAAAAGTTAGGATGGGTTAAGGGTTACTAAAGGTCCTTGAGCTCCGACGCACCCAAAGATACATGCATAAACCTCTCTCATGCAAAAGAGGTACACAATAACCAGTGGAGGCCTAACTCAAGTGTGAACTTCATTTTGACCAACCCCAAGCATGCACAAGGGGGGTCTCCATGACTATGCCACTCCTAATCTTAGGTGTTCTTGAATCCGGGAATAGGATTCGTCCTTCAGTTTTCCCAAAACGCCCCTGAAAAATAAAACAAACAAAGCAAACAATAGAAAACATTTAAAATGAATCCTAAACCTTTAAGGTAACCCCTCTTAATCGAAATGTCCCCAGCAGAGTCGCCAGTTCTGTAATACGGTGAACTGACTTTTTATAATCGAAAATGTCGCGGTTAAGCAAGAGTCGCCACCGACTTTTATTTTATCCAAACAAATTCAGAAAGGCAAAAAGAAACAGAAAAAAACCTTTTAAGAAATCTGAGTTCGGGGGGTAATTTATGCAAAGGGAAGGTGTAAGGCACCCTTTGCATCCATGGTTTTCCATGGGCTCTTAATTGCTTTGCTTGCTCGTTTGTTTAGAAAATGTAGATGAAAGAGATAGGGACTTTAGCTTGTGAATAAGCGTTGCCCTTTTGAAAAATTATGAGAAAGAATATATAAAAAAAAGGTTTGAGCATTGCAAGGCAATTAGGGGCAATTACCTTAAACTCAGATGATAGGTCTCTTTTTGCCTTTCAGAATGAAAGGGTCTATCCTTGCCATAAGAGGGCAGGAAGCCTTTCGTTTGGAGGTTGAAGGGTCATCGAAGCATCCTTTGCCATAAGACTGTCCCATGCCATAGAAGGGCAGGTAGTCTAAGGCAAGGATCAGAATAAGCCATTTTCGTAGGCAGCCAGAAGATACCTCAGCCTTTTTCCGTAGGCAACATCCGAGGGTCGAGGTCATTTGTGTATCGAAGGCAGCATCATTAGGGTCGTGACCTTTTTATCGAGGCAACATGGCTGAGGTATCCTCGAATTCGAGGGACGAGGCTTATTCTGCAAAACACAAAGGCAACAGGCAACAGGCAGCAAGGCAACAGAGAGGGTTACCCAAAAAGCGTGCGTGTGTGCATCAATCACGTGATTCAATTCAAATTATATTATCTTTTAATTAGTTATTCTAATTCAGTTTAAGGCTTGCACTCCCTAAGATTACTAACCACGCAGTATATAATAATATAAAGCAATAAAGGGGGCGGGAAATTGTAACCAGCGGATCCCTTATCAGGGTTGACACAAGTAATAATAAAATAGAAAAAATATTTAAGATAGGGTTTAGGGTTACCAGACTCGTCGCTTTGGCATTTTGACAAAGCCTGAAGATTGGAAAAGGAAGAGTAAATAAAAGAAGGGAGTGAGTGCATTATAGTTCAGAGGCAATCATAGTTAACCATAATAAAAATAAAAGATAAAGAAATTAAGAATGAATAAATACAAAGGCACTTAGCTTTGCGTTTTGAATTTGATCTGACATGGTTGGCGGTCGGGGGTAGCTTCGAGATTAACCCTGAAAAGGCAAAAAGGCAAGGCGCGTGAGTGTAAAATAGTCCATTGACTTTCGAGGTTTTTGACCCTATAACAATTTTATAATGTAAATAAATAATAAAATAGAGTCGGGACTTAGCTTCGTAATAGGCGTGGCGCGTGGCTGAAGGATTTTGGTTAACCTTGTGAAGGTGCATGGAGGAGGTGCAGTTCTTAGACGTTAGATCTGGATTATTGGAGATCTCGTGGCGAGAGAGTGAGGATGAATCTACAACTATCCACGAGAATAGTTAAACAACTCGAATGTACTTGCTCGAATGTTCCTCGCAATAAACAAGAAAATAGTAGGAAGGAGTGTATAAAATAGTGATGAGAAATAGAGAAATCTAAGGTATAAACCAAACATAACTTAGTAAAAAAAGAAATAAATTATATTTTTAATGTTTTGACATGTTTGATTTTTAGTGAGTAATGTTGGTAAATATTAGAATTATTTATAAGTAAGAACTAAATAATTTAAATAATTAGGAGAAACAAATAATTACATTTCTTATAATAATTAAATAATCTAAATAGAATTAATAAAATTACTAAATTTTTATAATGCAAGAATGAGTTAGAATATATTTTCATTGAAATGTAAAGAGTGTCTGTCTCCTGTAATTATTATCTTCATGTTAGTTCTAAACAAACCAAAAATAAAACACTTCTTTTCCAATATGTCAGAGCCATTAGTATTGCAACACGTGGCAAATAGATCTTAACAAATAAACCCAAGTAATAATGAATCAGTAAAGCCAAAAGAATTTATGGTCTCCTTCTCTCATACGCTACAATACAGAGAGTATACCCATTTACCTTCAACAACAATAACCCAACATTCTTCTTCCCTTAAATCAATTAATTGTAAAACCAATACTGTCTCACATTAACTTATCAAAATCTCATAATCAAACATCAACTAAAAAAAAAGAAACCAAAAGCGAGAAGTCATTACCGGATCGGAAAGCTACACGTGAGTTCTAAAAGCTTGTAGGTGACTGGTCGGAACTCGCTTCAGTGGGCATGCAAATCCGGTGAAGGGAGGCCGGTGGTGTTGCAGGCGGTTGCACGGTGGAGCGGCGTTCGTTAGCGACTTGCGGTTGTAGGAAAGCAGCCATCCCCAACACGATGTGAGATCGGTTGACCGCTGTGAGATCCGAGGCGGACAGAAGGGTGGTTGTGCGGCAACATTCTCCGATTGCAGAAGCGGCAGCGTGAGCTTGTTGTCTCGTGAGTGTTGTTGCAGCATTTTACGATTCGGTGTTGTTTCGATTGAAACAGCTGCGTCATTGTTTTACGTTCTCTTTGCGATTCAATTTTCTCTTCTTCTTATTCTTGTTTCTTCCTGCAAAAATAAATTAGTATAACAAACTTCTATTTTCCTAGAATTTCGCGCTTCTTTAATTTATGTTATATGCTGCAGAATTCTGAGTTAGGATTGTTAATGGTATATGTGAAAGAAAGTGTTAGTGTGAGACAAAGTTTTTCTGCGTGTTAGAATGTGAGTGGAAAATATTTACAGGATGAGAGGCAGGGGACTGGGTGATTGTCAGTTTTTGGTGGAAGACTGTGAGAGAAGAAGAGTGGAATAAGGGTTGGAAAAATTAGGGTCCCGTACCGTGAAAAAAAATTTGTTTATATAGAAACAAAATAGGTTAAATAAAAAAAGAAACTATCAATCTATTTAACTAATATAATTCAATATGCAAATCAAATTTGGTTTGATCTCAATCTTGACTTATTTAGTTAATTATATTGATTTTTTCCAAAATATATCTAAAAATGTAATATTTAAAAGAGAGACAAATCTTTTTACATCCTTATTTACTTTATGATTTCTTTTTTTTTTTTTTGTGTATTTTTATGAATAAGATAGAAAAAGTAAAAAACATTTTTTTTATTTTTAAAGCCTAGTAACTAAATACAAAAATAATATATAAATAATAAAAAACAATTTTTGTGATTTTCTTGAATGAAAATAAAACTAAAGTTAGTGAATAAAAGGAAGAAATGTTAGTAGTAGAATTCAAACACGTGACTGTATACCTGTAAGCCTTACCTCCTTACCAATTGTGTCATGTCATTTAAAACAAAACTTATAATTATATGAGGCAAATTTTGGGGTATGACAATGCTGAAGCTGACTAGTAGTATTCTTGAGGAAATCCGAGAAGGTCAGAAGACTGATGTAGAGTTGGTTGATAAGTTGGCTCTGATTAATCAAGATAAAGGAGGTGAATTCAGAATCGACGAGAATGGTATAATGAGGTTTGGTAATCGTGTTTGTGTTCCTGATGTTGCCGAATTGAGGAAGAGTATTCTTGAAGAAGGACATCGTAGCGGATTGAGTATTCATCCTGGTGCTACCAAGATGTATCATGACTTAAAGAAGCTGTTTTGGTGGCCTGGAATGAAAAAGGAAATAGCTGAATTTGTCTATGCTTGTCTGACTTGCCAGAAGTCGAAGATTGAGCATCAGAAACCGTATGGAGCTATGCAACCGTTATTTATTCCAGAATGGAAGTGGGATAGTATATCTATGGATTTTGTTTCAGGTTTGCCGAGGACGGTGAAGAATTGTGAAGCTATTTGGGTTATTGTAGACAGGTTGACAAAGTCTGCTCACTTTATACCAATGAGAATGGATTACCCAATGGAGAAGCTGGCTCAATTGTATATTGACAGGATAGTGAGTTTACATGGTATTCCTTCGAGTATCGTGTCGGATAGAGATCCAAGGTTTACATCCAGATTCTGGGAAGGTTTGCAGAGGGCTTTGGGTACTAAGCTGAGATTGAGTTCTGCTTATCATCCGCAGACGGATGGACAGACGGAGAGAACTATTCAATCACTAGAAGATTTGTTGCGTGCTTGTGTGTTGGAAAGAGGCGATGCTTGGGATAGTTATCTACCCTTGATCGAATTTACTTACAATAATAGTTTTCACTCGAGTATTGGTATGGCTCCGTTTGAAGCTTTGTATGGTCGGAGGTGTAGAACGCCTTTATGTTGGTACGAATCTGGCGAAAGTGCTGTGATTGGGCCGGAAATTGTTCAGGAGACAACAGAAAGGATTAAGATGATTCAGGAGAAGATGAAGACTTCTCAGAGTCGTCAGAAGAGTTATCATGATAAAAGAAGGAGGACACTTGAATTTCAAGCAGGAGATCATGTGTTCTTGAGGGTGACCCCCACAACTGGTGTTGGTAGAGCACTGAAATCAAGGAAGTTGACTCCGCGATTCATTGGTCCGTTCCAGATTACGGAGAGGGTGGGAGAAGTGGCGTATCGTATTGCGTTGCCACCGACGCTTGCGAATCTGCATGATGTATTCCACGTATCACAGTTGAGGAAATACATTGCTGATCCATCTCATGTGATCCAAGTCGATGATGTACAGGTAAAGGACAATCTGACAGTTGAAACTTTGCCTATGAGAATTGAAGACCGAAGGCTGAAACAATTGCGTGGCAAGGAGATAGCACTGGTCAAAGTAGCTTGGGGAGGACCAGCAGGTGGGAATGTGACTTGGGAATTGGAGAGTCAGATGAAGGATTCCTATCCAGAGTTATTTGCCTAAGGTATGTTTTCGAGGACGAAAACTATTTAGTGGGGGAGAGTTGTAACACTCCATTTATTTTCATAATTTAATTTAATTAAATTAATTGAATTATGAGGAATTAAGCAATTGGGTTTGAGTTGTGGTTAGTAAGGGAGGGGGTGCATTGGTAGGCCCTATTACTAATTAAAATAATTTTATTTTATTCTTAATAAAATAGAAGGAGTGGTAGAATAGAGAAGGTTACAGTATTGGGAAAAGAAGTCTGAACGTGAAAAGAGAAGAGGAACGGAGAAGTGCGACCGAGGAAGAACGAAGAATCAACCTTCAGGTAAGGGGGGACTCTTCCGTTTATCTTCTATTATGGGATTATAGATAATATGATAGAATTGATCGTGTTATCCGTACCAATTGGGTTGTGCTTAGGTTGTAGAAATGTTAGGTTTTGGGAGGATTTACACGTAATAAATATGCCGATTCGTGTAATGGTGTTATTTGGATGGTTTGAATGTATTATAATGTGCTATAATATGTGTTTGTTGTACTGTATGCGAAATCTGATTGGAATGGGTTGAATTGGTAATGATTTGGTGAAGGAAGGGTAAAATCGCAGGCTGTTTTCTACTATTCGGAGCGCTGGGATTCGCCAGTTCGCGCCGCGTCCAGGAGTTGGCGCCGCGAACAGCTTGGCAGAAGGCCAGGAAGCTTTGTTGCGCTCAGTACGCGCCGCGAACATATGACGCGCCGCGAAGGCGTAGTTTTTATTCGTTCCGCGCCGCGAACCTTTGTTTGCGCCGCGAAGGCGTAGTTCCTATTCGTTCCGCGCCGCGAACCGTGTGTGGCGCCGCGTGCTGTTAGTTGTTGCGACTGTCCATTTTGAAAAGTTTTAAAGAGGTGTAACTTTTAAACCGTAAACCGGATTTTGGTGCCGTTTCGAGTACAGTGAGGCTAATCAGATAATTTATATACTCAAATGGTGTTTGGAGTTGTGGCTCAAACTATTTTTTTTAAAAACACCGAGCTTATTTGTTTGTGGTATGATATGCTTGTAGGTACACTAATGAATGTTTACCTGTATAATGTTGTGGTTGTAACTGGTGTCTATTGTACATGTATTGTTGGTATAAATATGTGTCTTATTGATGATTATGACATTAATTGATGTATGTGGGTGATGAGCATGTTATGGTTGATGCATGCATTCATAATCATTATGTGGCTGGTCCTTGACGATGGTGGATCAGTGGTAGCTAATTCCCATTGTGAGGAATTAGTGAGTGGGTGTTACCGTATCCTTGATGATGGTGGATCGGTGAGTTGGGTTATATCCCAGATTTTTGGTACCACATGCATGTAGTGCATTGCATTAGGTTGTTTTCCTATTATAACATGAATGGAAGATTGTCCAATGTTATAATATGTGTTAAGTTGGTTGTTTGCCTTCTGATTCTATGGTTTGAATCTGATCATAACTGTAATTGGGTGAATGGCATGTGAAATGATATTTTATTATTTATATCTTATAACATTAGTTAAATGTGAATGAGACTCACCCTTACTGTTGTTATTTTTCAGATTGAGGAGTAGCTCTCGTACTTGGTGAGGATTAGCTCGTCAAGTAGTGTTAGAGTCAGTTGGGTCCGTGTCATGCTCTGGTCGTGTAACACTGGGGGCGTCGTTTAGAATTATTTGTTGAACTTTTTATTTTGGATGGATTTGTATGTTGACGCTCTAAGTCTGTGACTTGGCTGTTTGTTATTCAGATGTTAAAGATAATTCCGCTGTGTTAACATGATGAATCTGAATAAATTTGGTTGACGTTCTCCTTTATGGCATGACATGAGTAATGTTGTTTGAATTATATGGTAGTTGTAATGCCCTTTTCATGTTTACTCTGATTATTGTTTATTATTTATGCGGGGTATTAGGAGGGTGTTACACCTGTCCCTTGGTCAGGTCCCCTTTGTAGTTGGAAAGCTTCACCCTTAACTCATTTTCACTATGAGCATGCTTGTCCCTGTTAGCATGTTCCATAAGAAGAACCCTTAGCATGTGGGTATCTTTAAGGTTAGATAGCTCCGGGGAAGGATTATTTCCCATGGCCTTGTAACCCCCCGGGTAATATTCAGGAAAGGAAAGGCGAGCACATGTAAACTTTATTTTTTTAATTCTTTTTAAGTATAATCATTTATGATATTATTAAATAATATTATAAATATGATTAATATAATTTTTTATTTTTTATCCTAATCAGTATTGCCATATCATTAAAAATTAATTTTTATCTTAATCATCATTGTCACGTGTGTAAAAATGAAGGGGGCCAAACAAATCGCAGGTAAAGCAAAGTTGATGGCTCAAGAAGCTAAGTTTTGAAATAGGGGGCCAAAAAGTTAAAAACACTCAAATAGGGAGACTAAAAGTGAATTTAAGCCAAAGTTTTTTAGGTGGTTTAAATAAAATATGATAGGCCTCTTAAATATTTTTAGTGTGTGAGACTTAGTCATAGTATTTCTAGAAATACTCTTGTGTCTTTACAAGACACTGGTCACTTAAACAGACATGACCAAAATAGCTTTTATACTTCCTCTCTTTCATAACTCTGAAGCTCTAAGTCTTGGCATAATTGTCTTTGAGTTTAACATTAGACAAGAACTTTGATACTTATTAATGAGGCTTGAGATATATTCATGTTAATTGTCATCATTTGAGAGTTGAGAGGTTTAAACCACCGATGATCCTTGAAATAATAGTCTTATTTTGAATGTCATTTGACCACAGTGTTGACTTGATCTTCAAGAATATACTCAAGGTGATAACTTGATTAAGGAGGATAGGTTAATAAACGATCTTGAGCGTCTTTGACCTATTGTGCTATCTCCAGCAGATACTTGACTTCACTATATATCATTTGATATTAAACATTGACATCATCAAAACTAAACAACTACTCAATTGACTTACAACTTTGTTATCCATTAGCTTCACCACCTTGGATTATCTTGACTGTACATGCAAGCACATTGATCCATAATATCATATTTTTTCGTCTACTATAATAAGTAAAATCCAAATTTGTTC
Organism: Vicia villosa; assembly: GCF_029867415.1. Lineage (NCBI taxonomy): Eukaryota > Viridiplantae > Streptophyta > Magnoliopsida > Fabales > Fabaceae > Vicia > Vicia villosa. The sequence goes on along the minus strand of NW_026705400.1, from coordinate 127,213 downwards.
AACTCCTTTTTTATTCTAGAGATAACCTTTGAATCATAGTAATTATAAGTGTTCAGATTTGTAAAGTGATAAGATTATCATTTGTCGACATGTTTATTTTAATGAGAGAAAATTTTCCTTTATTAGCGTCCATTAGCCGAAACTCGTTGATCATGAGTTTTAGATAATGAATTGTTTCCTTACAATATTCAACATCTTCAAAATCAATCTTCATCTTTAACCCATCCTACAGAAAACCCAACACTACCACCCTATAACCCTTAACCTGAGATCTCACAAAATGAAATGATCCAACCAACTTCCCAATTTCTCCCATGCATATTTCCATGAGACACACACATTATCACACGTCTAGAACTGTTAATAAGTGTGGAACAGAACCATCAAAACGAAACGAACTTAAGTTAATGTAACTATGAGAGGCAATCAAAGATAGGGGTGAATACTATTGCTAGATTTTTTTTGATTTTATGCAATGTTACTTAACTTGTAATTTTACTAGAAACAAGGGAATAAATGCTACTTTAAGATTAAAGTAAAGTTCTTAACTTTAAAGGCATAAGAATAATTAATACGCAAAAATTATACTAGTTCCCTGTACAACCAAGGGTACACCTAATCCCTCTACTCCTTAAAGAATTTTCCATTATGTTTAGACCCTTGTACGAGTATTCACCATGACCTCCTTACAAATTTCTAATACATACACAAACACCAAACCCTATGATGGAATTTGAATATCCATGTCTTAAATAACCTTTTCAACAATCATTAAACATTATGCTGATCCTCACAACAACCAGGAAGTACACCTCTTTCTATTTACAAACACTTTTAAACAAAAGAAGGTTTATAACTTGAGTCAAAATTACTAACCACACCATATTCATCATATTTATGTGATACCATGAAAGATAAGTATGCTTGTTCTTCAATTTCAGAAATTTCACTCACATCACTGTCTTCCCAAGCAATATATGTTCTTCTTGGATTTTTATCCTTCTTGTTGTTAAATTTGTTATTCTTTTGGAGAAAATGGCAATCACTCTTATATGTCCTTGTTTTCCACATTCAAATCAAGTGAAATTTTCTATTGAATTGATTATTTATTAAACTTCTTTATTTGACCAATTTTTATTGTTTTGTCTCTTTTTTTAAAAAAAAAAAATCAAACTTATTGACAAGTACTTAAATATCTTTATCATCTTATTCACTATCAGATTGAGATTATTCATCTTTCTTACTACCATAATATTTTACTTTAGTCTATAATGCAAGGGATCTAACTTTATGATCATGTCTTTCATGCTTCTCCAATTGTTCAAGCTCCTATTCATTTTCTTGTAATTTTTCAAACAATGTCGCCGATGTAATTATGGATAGAATTTTCTTTTATGAATTAGTTGTCACTTTTGGTTGTCATGCCTTTGTTAAAGATGTAAGTACATTTAAATTTAATTCATTATTGGTAAAAGTTTTCCCAAGATTGGTTAAATAGTTTGTCAAATGAGTGAACCTCATTTACAAATCTAGTATCCTTTCTCCTTGTGGCATTCTAAACATCTCATATTCTAGAGAGAGAGAGAGAGAGAGAGAGAGAGAGAGAGAGAGGGAGATAGAGATAGATTGTATGTGTATGAGTTTGAGTGTGTGTGCGTGCGAGTGTATATTTAGTCTAGATCATTTTACTTCCTCCATATCTTTGTGTGTGATCTCCAAGGTTTCCCGAATTTATTTAGCACTTTGACAATTAGGCACCCTAAAGAATTCATCCACGCATAAAGAAAATGTATTGTGTATTTGGATTTCTTATCATATATCACTTTCTGTTATTATCATCATTCCAAGTGTCTTCAAGTTTTAGTTGATTTACATCTTCAATAAGTAAAGTAGGAATCTAGAACCATTTTTTATGGATTTCCAAACCTTTATCCTTTGTGATTTTAGAAACATTTGCATTCTAATCTTCCAAAATTCATAACACTCATTAGTGAAACTTGGTGGTCTATTTGTGCGATTGGCTTCTTCGAAGAAAGGTTTTGCAAAGGAAAGCTCTTTCCCTCCTTCCTCTCTATTGAGGACACATCTTCGTCTGGCCTGGGGACAACAGACCATCGTTGTCATCGACAATGCCTCCACGCAAGCCAGTACGAAGTCATCCCTTACGTTCCTCCGTCGGGGGCATATGGTCGCCTGCTCGCTGGGCTCCCTTGCTGCCCCCATAAAAGCATCTCTGCCCGCCCCAACGGCTAGTTACGGGCAGCCATCCAGGATCCCTACTTTCGCGCCTAGATTTTTGGTAGTCACATATTTTGGTAGTCACCTATTTAGATTATTTTTAATATATATGAAAATATAGGTCGGCCTATAAAGCTTCATAGGTTTTTTTAAAAGTCTAAGTCTGATTTATTTAATTAAATAAACTTTAAAAAAAAATATAATTCTAATTTTTTTTATTAAATAGATTTGATCTCATCTGACCTTAAATAAATTAGATTATAGACTCATGTAAATCGACCTAGTATATTGTCATCCCTAATTGCCATATATAAATATAGATGATGTGACGCGAATTAACATAAAATATTAGTATTAGATCAGCTGCTTCTAATTTAATATATTATAATAAATAATAAATATTTGTTACATAATGTTGTATTTTTTTTTCACGTCCTTTGAAAATAGTTAAAAGACTTAAATTCAGTATTTTTCATCAAATAGTCTAATGAGAAAATTCCTATTCCTTAAATGTAAATAAATGATAGATTGCATATTTCAACAAATACTCTTATAATTAAATATCAATGCTACCAAAAAAAAATATGAATGCTATTAATTGAGCTAGTTTAATATGATTAAATTATAAATTTTTTGGTGAACAAATTTGAATTAAAAATGAAAACTATAATTAAGATATTTGAGGTAAAATCTACAATTAACTAATAGTATTATCTCTATCTAATAATATTAATGACATAATTAACACATTCATGTTTATGTTTGACAACTTATTACCCAAGATTTAAAAGTCTCTAGATAAGAATCAACCCTTACTCATTTTTGACCACATAGTGCATTTACTATCTAAAGCAATAGAAATGTTGTTAGTTTTTACGTATTCAATGACGTTTTTTATGCCTAAATGCTTTTTGATTTATCAATAAAAAGTTTTCTTTTTATGCAAGAAACTTTTATATATATATAAGAGTATATACTTGGTGATATTAACATTTCCATTTCCATTTCCATTAACCCTCTCTACCAATTCTTCTAGCAGACATGTCAAGTTCTCATTGTGTTAAAAATCCACCCAACTTGAACTCAGGTTTCAATGGAGTTGGGACTGTCCTTCAACTTGGAGGACTTCAATCCTATGTCACTGGTCCCCCTCATTCTAAATTGGCACTCATCCTAATTTCTGATGTCTTTGGTAAAATTCAATATCCTTCTTCAATTTATTATTTTTAATTCTATTAAGGAAAATGAAGTTATTTCAACAACACCATTATATTTTGAAGGTATCTTCAAAATAAAATTTGATTATAAGTTGTTTTTATCTCATTTTTGGGTACGAAGTACCAAATCTAAGGTAAATAAATTGTCGGCAGTGTGGCTCCTTTCACTCTCAGTCCTTTGTAGGGCTATTAAAAAAACCCATAAACTAAACCGAAGTGTCGAACCGAATCGAACGGAAGTTAAAATGATTGAATCGTTGTGTTTGGTTAGTGCATCAAATCATATTACACAAATAGTTCTAGAATCGAACAGAAACTAATACTGAATCAAATCGAAACTAAAACCAAACTGAACAAAAATAAAAATGAAAATACTAAAGACAAGTTTTAAATTTATTTTTTAAAAAAAATTAAAAATAGTTTAGTGATTCGGTTCTTTAACAAATGGTTAGGTTTAAGAAAAAATAACTTCTAAAAATTAGGTACAGTTTGCAATTTCAAAACAGTACACTAAACTAATGATTTTAGTTCAGTTAGATTTTGAATAAATCGAAACAGTTTAGTATGAAAAAAAAATTTACTATAATTTAATTCAGTTCGGTTTGATTTTTCACTAAAGTATACCATATATAGCCCTAGTCTTTTCTTGTGATAAATTTAGTTAACTCCATTCTTAGAAAATCGATTTTTAGGGTGATAACATACCATATCGTATAGTTCGCAATTTCATCCTTTTTTAATATTAGGTCTAACTCACTCATACAAAACCAATTTAACTTATAAGGTTTGTTGCAGGTGTTGTGGTTACAAAATTAGCAGTCTCCAGTGACATTATTCAGGCTGCAGTTATTTTACATCCTGGTCCAATCACAGATAAAGAATTTAATGGTAAGCTTATGTTGTTTAATTGTCTATTAAAAAAATTATTATAACAGTTATTACAACGTTAACTTTTTTCTTTCAGATATTAGGGTTCCTATTGCTTTTTTTGGGAGCAGAAATTGATGAAATTTTCCCAAAAGAAAAGTTGAAGCAAGTTGAAGAATTATTGTCTACAAAAGCAGAGGTGAAAAACTCTTGTTGATTCTCTTAATAAATAAAATTATCAACTTTTTGGTTAAGTAGCTAAATTTAATTATGAGTTACTAAGATTTACATTTTCATTTCTATAATAGTCATAGTCAAAATATGGTTCACAAAAATTAACTTCATATTATTTATGATATGTTCGATAGAAAGCCTTGTGAAGTTGTACCTTGGCGCTACCCATGGTTGGTCAACGAAGTATAATGTTGAAGATGAAGTTGCAGTTAAGAATGCAGAAGAAGCTCACGAGGACGTGTTGAATTGGTTTATCAAGTATGTCAATTGAGTGTCAATTGAATATAATAATGATGTATACATAGAAAGAAATGCACACAAATAATAAATGTATTTTCTTAATTTATTAAATACAATATGAGATGGATTTTGTATTGGTATATTCACGTGAAAGTCGTAGGAGGCCAATACTTTTGGTACTTGTATCAAATAATTTATTAATAATAAAAAGCATTTCTTTATTATGTTTGTTTTTCCAAAATAATAAAGTCCCTATAATAGCTAGTCCGTTTAATGAAATGTTAAGTGTGGCTTAATCACAATACCTCATTAAACATAAGGACATTATTCTTAAATTATCTGTAGTCGAGTTTTATTGTAAAGTGGGATAATAATAAAGCATTTAGACTATTATGAAAATAGACTGATGATTAAATCTCATGGATCATGGATAAGGAGTTATCAAGTCTTGACATAGGTATGAATATTAGGAGTAATATTTATACTGGATTGACCCGCTATGAGAATACTACATAAAATGTTATGCAAAGTTTCATAAGTTATTTTCATGGTGATAAATGGTGTATACCACCCTTCGACCTGAAATAACTATGAACCCTAGATGTAGAGTCGAGTACTTTATTGTTAAGCAAACATTGTCCGTAACTGGATGACCATGAAGACAATTGATGGGTACTCCACAAAGCATGTTGAGGGACATGAGTGACCTAGATGGAATTTTCCCATCCTGCGTAACAAAATAAATGTCTAAGGGCCCAATATTAAACTAGACAAGGGTGACACGGTCTATGCCTTGTATTCAATATAGACATCAGGGGAAAAGGGTAATTATACACAAACGTATTATCACGGAAAATGTTTTGTCAGATCACATGACATTTTTGTGACTTGGGTAGCAGTGATGTGTTGCTAGATACCACTAACTGTTTATTATGTTAAATTTATGATTTAATATAATTGCCAACATTGCGAGAACCTACAGGGTCACACTCAAGGACAGATTGATGACAGATAAAGCAAATAAGGAACATCGTAAGGAACAATGCACTTAAGTGAATTGTAGAACACCGTAAGGTATGGTGCACTTAAGTAGAATACGGAATATGGTAAGGTATCATGCACTTAAGTGATATACAGTACATCATAAGGTATGGTGCATGTACACTTAAGTGGGCCTTTTAGCTTGCAGCCCACATAAGTGGTTCTATAAATAGAACCCCTGTGCAGAAGCATTCTCACTTGATGAAAATTCGGTTTAGGAAACCCTAGCCGTATTTTCCTTCTCTCTCACTCAAATCCTTCATTCGTATTAGCTAGCACTGTGACTGAAGGCATATGTTCTTGTGGATTGAGTAGAGGCGTTGTTCTTCATCAACACTCGTGATCACTCATTCAATTCTGCATCAAAGGTATTAATCGCCACAAGAGGTAATCGTTTCTATCACTGATCATGCATGTATCACAATTTTCCTTCAGGTCACACTCTTGTGAATACCAGGAGATAAACTTTTCATTCCCTCAGTGATTGCTATTTCCAAGGAAGTCTTTGATCCCATCCCAATGTGCATATAAATACCTCAACATCGCAATTGAGAAGGATAACCTTACTTCAACACATAAATACATGCATACAGAACTTCTCACCCCACGTGAGATAGCTCTCAACCTCACAATAATCCTTAAAGTCTTTGAAAACTCTTAATCACTAGGGATTGTCATGCATTTTTTACTTTTAGCAAGTACAATTGGTGCCTACCATAGGGTCCGTTAAAATATCCTAGGCTACTATTACAACATTTAGCCGGATTATTGTTCTCGCGTTCATCTTCACCATCCATCATAATAAACAAAAAGACAACAACTCCGACTAGAAAGGAATTTGAAAAAGAGGAAAATGCCACAGAAGAGTTGGATCCCTAACCGCTAGCAGCACTAGCAAGAGACATACATGGTAGACGAATGGAAGGTATTGGATCCCTAACCGCTATCAAATGAGATATGGGAGGCGCCCGTCCTACAGAATTTTAAACCGCAATCTTGGCTAAGTTCGACGGGCGTAGTGGCCCGTGTGAACATGTTGCCACCATCAATACTCAGATAGACATTATTGGGGCACCTGACTCCTTGAAGTGCAAGATCCTATCTAGGTTTTTTAGAGACACAACTCTTGGGTGGTATATGGATCTTCCACTACTCTCTGCCACAAGCTACTAATATATGGTGAAGATGTCAGTCCACCAATTCGCAACAAGAAAGCATAGGAAGTTGACTATCACCAATCTATTCAACATTCCACCAGGTCCCTCAGAATCTCTGAGAGAGTACCTCGCCCTCTTCAACAAAGCAACAATCAAGTTAATTCATCCAAATTATAAAATGTTCATAGGAGCATTCCATATAAGGCCCAGGGTGCGATTCTTCAATGAATCTCTCTCCCAAAGGCCAACTGTGTCTTTGGCTGAAAAAGGTAATGCATCCAACGAACTCCCAATATTGTCAGCTAACCAAATAACTAGTTGTTGAAGCGGTAAAGTGGCAAGCAACAAAAGTTTCGGAAGTATTTATCTGGGAAATTATCGTCTCCACAAGGACTGGTGCATTGAACTGCCGTTCAACAGTTTCCAAAGTTATAAGTTTGGATTTAATTGTTTAAAGCATAAAAACGGAAAAGTAAACCTCAACACAAAAAGAATTCATTCTTCAGAAAGAAAAGACTTATCAGGAATTGCATATAATCTACTTCTCACAAACTTAAACTTATCAACCAGTTACACTCAACCTACAATACTCGTCAATGTCATCCAGCATCGCTCACACCCTAAGTCATTTCTAACCCAAAGTAGCGAGAACTACTATATCATCTCGGCGACGATCTCTCAGCACACCTCAATAACACAACAGACATCCATATCAATCGTATCAACAATCTCTCAACCGACACAACCAACACGAAAGCATTAAGCTTCGACACCCAAAAAGATTGTTAGCTCTAAATCTATCTCTAAAATCCAGAAACTAACAGATAATCATCCTAGATAAGGATTCAAGGAGTTTATCTCTAAAACAACCCAAATCCCTAGCACAGAGAAAAAATCTAAGACAACAATCAACAAAGATTTGTAAAGCAAGCTTTATATAATGCCATGGGCGATAAATATACATGAGTTCAAAGTAAATATATATACAAAACCCAACTAAGAGAAATACATAGAGAGAAATAAAGATAAACCCACAAATCTTCCGGTTTGTCAGTGCCGGTTGATGAGCAATCCACCTCCGAATTACTGAATGCAAGACCCACAATTGTTATCTAAGCTAATTCAAAATAAAAATGGGTGAAATTGGCACGGGAGCAAAAGAATCTCCAAAACCAACCACACCAAACCTAAAATAAAATGAAATTATATACAAAATCTGCTACGCGACTTTCGTCGGTCGAGCCAATTTCTCCACCCGGCGAAACCTTTATTCTTGGCCACACAGCCTCTGCCGTGTCAATAATCTTGGCAAAATATCTTCTTTCGCCGGGTGAAGGGATTACTTCGCCCGACGATTCCTTCTTCTTCCGCCCGGCGACCAAGAGGCGGGCCAAGGAAGAAGCAAGACATTAATTTTCCAATGCTCGTGCCGGCGAGCCAATTGCTCTGCCGAGCGACTCACACCAGAAGCAGCTTCTTATTTTCTTCATTTGCTTATTCTTTTATTGATCCAAAATTGCATCCTTGAAGCTTTATTACTCAATGCTCCATACATGCTCAAATACCTACAAAATGAATGAAAAACTATTAGTCGGTACATAAATGAATCAAAAACTCGATAAAACACAAAGTATACGTATTGTATGGAATATACATTAAAACGCGTCTAACTTGAGGGAAAAGAGAAGATAAGTGCCGCAAAACTATACACAAAATAACTACAAAATGACACTTATCAAACTCCCCCCTACTTAAACTTGTTTGTTCCTAAACAAGAATCAACTAACTTGAGGAAACAAAAGCAAAAATCCAAAAATCATGAATCAACAAGTTTTGAAAAACGACATCAAATGTAAGACTCAAATGCAAAATGGTACACACAAAGTAACATACTTACCACTAAACTACAACGATAACATAAACACAACACAAATGCAAAATACAAAGAATATGCCAAACATTTCTAAAACAACACTAGTTCAAAAATGAAACACACCTAGCACACAATCATCGATAGATGAAAAACACAAAAGTGGGGTAACTTTCACTCATCCAACAATCTTGCAAACAAAAGACTAAACCATGCAACCATCCAAAAATCATGTTGAAAACATAAAAGCAAGAATCACAAGAACTTTTCAAGTTTGTAATATGGTCGGGTGAACAAACAAGGGATAATTCCTAAGGCTAATCGAAACAAAAATTGCCCAAACCTAAGGGAGTGATCAACTCACAAAAGTTCAAACACAAAATTTCAATCAAACTTTTTCATAATCCCAAAATTTTCAAACCAAAACCCAAATTTATTAACACAACATTATTCCATACTATTTTTTTTCTTTTTCAAAACTTTTTCTCTTTTTTCTTAATTTTTCTTTTCACTTCTTTTTCACATTTTTTTTCTTTTCTCTTTTCTTTTATTCTTTCAACCTCAAATAAATCAACCACAAATACACAACCATTCTCTCTCCAACTTGAATTCAACCACATCATAATATGAATACTCCCTTCTTTCTAAGTTAAGGTAAAAATTCAAACCAAAAATCATGGTTGAGGGTTCAAGAAAAAAGAAATCAACATCCATACAAAAAGGAAAACCAAACACTCATAGACAAGCATTAAGTTCAAAAATAACATGGATGTTGACAAAAAAGCTCAAAGGGGTTACTAATCATCACACACTCACAAGGTAAATTAACTATTTGGCCAAGGTAGTTGTGCTCAAAATGAAACAAAAAATGCCTTGATCCTTTTCATGCTTTCATATAGTCAACACAAATAAAAGATTAAGCATAATAAAATCCAGTTAAAACAATAATTGTGGTCTCCAGCATATGTGAACAATGGAAAGCTACCTCACAAAAAGGGTAGGAACTAAAGTGATTCACAAACGAACAAGTATACAAAAGAATGAATGGCATAAAAGTTGTAAAAAGTCTAAGTATCATGAATATGATAAAGTCAATAAAGCGATAAACACATACCTTTGACGTGTACAAAAGTTTAACAAAATTATTACCATACACCCGCAAGTTGAAACGATCAAACTTGGAAAATCACCTCCAATTCCATAACTACTCAAAACGAGTTCAAAGGCAAACACACAAACTATTAATATTAACAAACTAAAAGACCATATGAAATTGTCTAAACAAATTTAAAAGTAAATATTTGAAATTCAAGAACTAGTCCGATCTAAATTTGTTTAGACAATTGCATCACACTACCTAAACTAAACAAAAACTAAAAAGAATAAACATGCTTGTTTTACATCGTAAGCTAGACACCTGTTATTTAAGAACGTTCTTTCAAGTTATTTCTGCCCAGCTATTCCTAACCACACACAAGCAAACGTGAAAGGAAACAAACAATGATATAACAAGTTTACAAGTATAGAAAACAATCTGCAAGTATAGTAAACATGTACAAGTATCAATATAAACAAGTGAGAATATACAATATGTACTATATATACAAAACTCAAAACAAAAGGAACTATTACGATGCAAGTTCGATAAAACACCATTCCCCGGCAACAGAGCCATTTTGTTGAAGCGGTAAAGCAGCAAGCAACAAAAGTTTTGGAAGTATTTATCCGGGAAATTATCGTCTCCACAAGGACTAGTGCACTGAACTGCCGTTCAAAATTTTCCAAAGTTATGAGTTTGGATTTAATTGTTTAAATTATAAAAACGGAAAAGTAAATATCAACAAAAAAAGAAATTTATTCTTCAGAAAGAAAAGACTTATCAGGCATTGCATATAATCTAGTTCTCACAAACTTAAACTTATCGAGCAGTTACACTCAACCTACAATACTCGTCAATGTCATCCGACATCGCTCACACCCTAAGTCATTTCTAACCCAAAGTAGCGAGAACTACTATATCATCTCAGCGACGATCTCTCGGCACACCTCAACAGCAGAGCAGACATCCATATCAATCGTATCGACGATCTCTCAACCGACACAACCAACACGAGAGCATTAAGCTTCGACACCCAAAAAAAATTGTCAACTCTAAATCTATCTCTAAAATCCAGAAACTAACAGATAATCATCCTAGATAAGGATTCAAGAAGTCTATCTCTAAAACAACCCAAATCCCTAGCACAGAGCAAAAATCTAAGACAACAATCAACAAAGATTTGTAAAGCAAGATTTATATAATGTCATGGGCGACAAATATACATGAGTTCAAAGTAAATATATATACAAAACCCTACTAAGAGAAATACATAGAGAGAAATAGAGATAAAACCACAAATCTTCCGGTTTGTCAGCGCCGGTTGATGAGCAATCCACCTCCGAATAGCTGAATGCAAGACCCACAGTTGTTATCTAAGTTAATCCTAAAGAAAAATGGGTGAAATTTGCATGGGAGCACAAAAATCCCCAAAACCAACCACACTAAACCTAAAATGAAAAATCTGCTACGCGACTTTCGCCTGGCGAGCCAATTGCTCCGCCCAGCGAAACCTTTATTCCTGGCCACACAGCCTCTGCCACGTCAATAAGCTAGGCAAAATATCTTCTTTTGCCCGGCAAGTCCTTCTTCTTCCGCCCGGCGACCAAGAGGCGGGCCAAGGCAGGAGCAAGACATTAATTTTCCAACGCTCGCCCGACGAGCCAATTGCTCCGTCGGGCGACTCACACCAGAAGCAGCTTCTTATTTTCTTCATTTGCTTCTTCTTTTATTGATCTAAAATTGCATCCTTGAAGCTTTATTACTCAATGCTCCATACATGCTTAAATAACTATAAAATGAATGAAAAACTATTAGTCGGTACATAAATGAATTAAAAACTCGATAAAACACAAAGTATACGTATTGTATGGAATATACACTAAAACGCGTCTAAATTGAGGAAAAAGAGAAGATAAGTGCCGCAAAACTATACACAAAATAACTACAAAATGGCACTTATCACTAGTACACAACGGCCATGAGGGATATAACAGCGTTTAAACAAAGTGGAGAACCCACCAAAAGCTTCACTACCCTGAATGCTCGTCAGGAGCAAATATGACGAGAGGTCTTAGATATGCATTACGTACCCCAATCGCCATCTCCAAAGACAAGTGTCTTGAGTCCTGATCCCCATAGTTGATTTTAGTTCCATAAGATCATAGGACGTTAAATGGAGGACTATTACCAACTAAAAAAAATAGATATAACACTTCATCCAAGAAAGGCACCTAAAGAAATACGTAAAGGGTAGCTCCACTATGGGACCAGGCGAGTCCAAATCTTAGGAGCAAAAGTATTCAGATATTCTAGGATCCAAGAACGGGAAGGAGCCAAACAAAGCAAGCATATACAAATTGATTCGCCATACCCTGAACACAATCGTAGAGGGATTTTCCGGAGGCAGAGAGACCAGTTTTGCCCAAAAGAGATATGCCATCCAAATTCTAGTCATTTATGGGTTTCCCATTGACTCTAGGGCAGGCGAATCAGAAGCTCTAAAGGCCAACATTACCTTTTCCAAGAAGGATGCAAGTGACATTCAGTCATACAATAATGACCCCATGGTTATCACCGTCAATGTGACGATTAAGAAATGAAAAAAGTCTTTATTGATCAAAGGAGGCATGCAAACATCCTTTATTGGATGCATTTAAGAGGCTTCTCCTGGAGTTAGATGACCTCAAATCCTACCAGGGGTCATTGTTGTTTTTTCGGGCAAAGTAGTATAAGTTAAGGGTTATATAATATTGAAGGTCACCTTTAGGGGCAGAAGAAAATGTCAAATAGGTCAAGATAAGGTATCTAGTCATTAATTTTCCCTCATCATTTAATATTATCACAGGGAGGTCTGATTTTAACTAGCTAGGGTTGTCTGTTGAAAGTATTTTTGGGTAAATATTTTCTATATATCGTATCCACAGGGATTGGTTTAATATCACTGTCGTTCTATAATCAGATTATTTTGAGAGAGTAAAAATAGTTGTTTTTGTTGTATTATTCTAAAGTTGATTTTAAACCTAAACAATTATTAAAACCAGAATGCTGAAAATTGGTTAACAATGAAAGAGATATGTTGAGCTTTAGGGTTCATCAACCCATTCCTACGCAATTTATTAATTAAATCATAAGTGAACCATCATTTGAATAATTATCTTCACTTATCCTCAAACTTGAGCTCATGTCTGATGATCAAGTTAGATAATCTTTCACTGTTATGAGATTCGATCTCTCAGAATATCAATATCGATAAGAGTAATAAAGCACTATAATTATGAAAACTCATTCATAATTCCATCTCTGCAAATTATGAATGAATAAATATAGTAAACTAGGAGTAAAGGTGACTAAAGACCTGTCCTATTCTTTTAGGAAGCCTAAGGGTCATTGTATACAAGCTCAGGAGGAAGCGGAAGGGATGCTTATAAGAAGCCTGTGGGCCCTTGCATTGTAATCCCAAGAGGAGGCTAATCGAGGGTCATCGAGGATCCTTGTTATACCACAAGAGAAAGTTATGTTGTCTTGACTAATTTGGATCTAAGAAAAAGGGATAAGAGGTTTCACCGGGAATAATTCCTCTTGGGTAGATGTGCCCTATTGTTGATCTAAGGGTTTTCAAGATGTTTCACCTGGAATAATTCATCTTGTGGCAAGAATCTATGTTATTCTAATCAGGATAGGCTTCACCGAGAAGTAAACCTCAATCTCAGGTCATAGTCCTATAATATATATACATGTTCATATGTCTTAAGATTTTTCTCTGACGAAGATTTAAACAGTGTATATTTACAGTTTATATTTGACAAAGTATTTAAAGTAGTAAATGAAAGCTATAAAAACTTACCAGGGTGAACAGGAGACTTAGGATGTATGTACAGAGCCTTATTGAACTGTTGAATGTTTTATTGAAAGATAATTGAATGTTTTATTGAAACACAGTGAAATGTTTCATTGAAAGGAAAAAGAAAAGGTGTTGGGTCTTATAACTCAAAGAGAAAGCCCATTTATTTACTGTATGAACAAAATGTGTTAGGTGTTATACTGTAATAGAGGCCCAAGAATCTGAGATGAGAAAGAAGGGTTGAGACTTATACTCAAGGAGAAGCCCATTGATTCAAATTGAAAACAAATGAGAAGTTGATTTGAAAATAGTTGAAAGATTGAATTGAAAATAGTTTGAAAGATTAACTTGAAAACAGTTGAAAGATTGAGCTGAATATAGATTGAAAGATTGATTGAAAAGACTGTTTGAAGTTTGATTGAAAACAGTTTAAGAGTTTGAAAACAGAAGAATTGAAGTTTGGGGCTTATACCTCAAAAGAGGGGCCCAAAGGTCTAAGAGTTTCATCGAGAATAATGCCCCTCTTAGTACCAAAATTTTGTTTTGAAAAACAGATGAAAATAGAATAAGAGAAGGCTTGGGTCTTATACCTCAGAAAAGGGCCCCAAATGATCTAGGAGCAGTTTCACCGGGAATAATGTCCCTCCTAGTACAAGAGATTTAAAACAGATGAGAGAGTTTTGTACAGAAGACAAGGTTTTAAAACAAACAAGTATGTATAAAAAAAGGGTTAGGTCTTACACTCTTTAAAAATCAAGAGGCCCATTTAATGTTTGTGAAAAACAAATGAAAGATATGATGATGTTTGAAATTGTTTGAAATTGTTTGATTTGAAAGAAATAGATTTGAACTGAAGGAAGAATGAAGAAAGGGGTTGGGACTTACACTCTATTAGAGGCCCATGAATTTTGAATGAAAAGATTGATCTTTGATTGAAGGATGTAGGGTTTTGTTGATTGAAAACCCTAATTGTCTGTTTAATCGAGAGTTGAAGAAACTAGTTTTTTGAATGACAAAACAAACAAATTAAGGTAAGACACAATGTCTACACTTAATTAAGACCTAAGAGATTATGGTTTGTTCACAAAAATATTTACAGAAGATTAGGTTTTTGAAAATCAAAAGGAAAACATATTTTAAGTATTAAAAAATACTTAAAAATATACCATTTTAAACCTAATAAAAGTATATGAAGTGTTAGAACTCCAACAAGGACTTGGATCACTTTCACATGATGTGTATGAAGTGTTAGAACACTCACTTTCAATGAATAAGCTCTGGTTTGAAGAATTGGCTTCTTCACTCCATGAACTTTTGAAAAATGAGTAAAAGAGAGAGAATTTGAAGAAAGCAAGTATTGAAGTTGCTTTGGAGTCATTTGAACTGAAAGTGAGCCTTCTATTTGTGGGCAAGTGATCTGAGTTCTTGAGAGAGTGAGGTGATCTTGATGAGGTCACTTTTGTGAAACTTAAGCATGAAGAAATATGAGATATCTTTGAAATGTAATGAAGGAATTTTTTATTCCACTTGATCAAGCCCCTAGCCATTGATCTCATCTGATCTTAGGGATCATTTCTGATGCATAGAGGCATCCAATTGGCATTGGAAATATTCCTTTTATGATTCACCAATTTTGCCATAAATTCCATTTTGTAATCATTACGTTATCACATGGTTTTGAATTTTCGAATATTCTACAATCTTGATGAAATGATGAAATTGATTCCATTCAATCTCTTCTGATATTATTGGAGTTATGACGCACCAATTAGTAGAGGCACTTGCACAAAATTGACCAAATGCAAAGTTGGTCATGCCTTGAGATCCTACTTTGAATGCCTTACTTCGATCATGCATAACTTCTTGCTAAATTTGAATTAAGAGGTGATTCAATATTTTTGGAAAACTTAGAGGATGTAATTCAATTCACTTGGTTTATGTTTCCTCAAAATCATTTGGGAACTTGATGAAAATTGGCCATGAAGTTTGAGAAAAACTAGGGTTTTAACACTTAAGTGTTTTTTGCAGGAACTTTGGGAGCCCATATCTCTCAAATGGTTGATTTTTTTAGGAAACATTGTATGTGGCCAAGTTGTTTATTGGATCAAAATATACAACTTTCATGTTGGAAGTTTTCTTCATTTTGTACTTAAAAATTAAAGTTATTCCCTCATGAAGTTTGGACAAAAACACTTAAAAACACTTAGAAAAATTCTAAGTATTTGAAATTTCCAACTTTGACTTTTTGATCTTTGATTGATTTTATTGAATTTATTTGATCAAATGACTCAAATAATCATATGTTAATGATTTTGATCCTTAAAAGTCCATAGTTGACCAAAATTCCAAAAAGTCAAGGGTGATCTCCAACGGTTGACTTTTTCTAGATGAACTATAATCTTGGAGATTTCAAATGAATCAAGATCTCCTAATTAAATGAATGTTGTGAGTGGATTATAATGAGGAAATGGAGGTACTTGAGCTATGATTTGAGCCATGGGATCTTGTCCTGGTCAAAAGTCAACTTTCTAGGTGAATTAGGTCAAAAACCCTAATTGTGGACCAGATGAAATTAGGAGTTGTTGAACTGGAATTGAAGTACATCTTACATTGGATATTGATGTAGGAATAATTTGAAGATGTTTGAGTTTTTTGAATTATCTTTTGAAGCTTTGTGCGTCTTCCCAAATGAAAGCCTTGATTTCAGTCCCTAATGGCCCTAAAACCCTAATTTGGTGACTTTGATGGACTCGAGGCCTGATGCCTTGATATTGAAGATCATATGGACATGTATGGAGTATCTTGACCTCTATGACTGTGCTGAGGATCACCTCAATCATTGATTGATCCTTTGCTTGAACCTCCTGACTTGAAACCCTGATTTGACTACTTGGTGAATAATTGACTGCCCTGGGTGTCTGTTTTGAGTTGATGGATTAATTGAGATGTTTATATGATGTGACATCTCAGGGGGTCAAAAATTAGGGTATGACACTGTGAGATTTCCAAAAAGTGACATGTAGAGAGCTTTAAATTAAAAAAGTTCAGAATAATAAACGTGAATGTCATATGCATGAAGGCAGAGGTAAAGCCGCCAGGGGAATCTCTCGTAGAAAGGTGCTTGACCATTCCAAATGAGAAGATCACAAAGGCTGCAAAAAGGAGACCCATTGTCAAGGAATGATTGCTAAGGAAATGAACCTCACTTAGTTCATATTATTTGTTGTTTTATTTTGTTTAAGAAAGTTGCATCCTCAGCCATTTTGGTAAGGATAATAATGTTTTTGTGGGGTCAATCTTTTCTTATGCAAATTGATGGTAGGTTTTCAATGAGTCTCTCACTTTATTTATATAAGTTTTGTATTATTGTTAATTCACATACAAGATGTCATGGAGCAAAGGAATCTTATTGAAATTGCCTATAAGGCTATTGAATATGATGGATCCTCATGTGCGAATCCTTGTCGCCATTAAGGCTATAGAACATGAATTCTCACCGCCTCGAAGGCTATTGAATATGTTGGATCCTTATGTGGAAATCCTTATCACCTCTAAGGCTATTAAATATGTTGGATCCTTATATGGGAATCCTTGTCTCCTTTAAGGCTATTGAATAAGATGGATCCCAATGCGGGAATCATTGTTGCCTTTAAGGCTATTTAATATGATTGATCCTTATGTGAGAATCATTGTTGCCTCTAAGGCTATTGAATTTCCTACGACCTTATTTGGGAATCCTTGCCACATTTTAAGGCTATTGAATATGTTGGATCCTTATGTAGCAATTCTTGCCACCTCTAAGGATATTATATATGATGGATTATTATGCAAGAATCCTTTCCGCTTTTAAGGATATTATGAGTATTGGATCCCTATGTGATAGCGTGAGGAATTTTGGCCCTTCACGAGAGCAACAAATCTAAGTGAGAAAGTTCCCTGATTAGTCATAACAAGATAGTAACAGATAAATAAGATCAAATATAACTGGAGCCCTTAGGGAAAATATTCAACAATACATAAGATACCCCTGGGAATAACCATTAGGGGCAGGATTACAAAGAAAGGGTAAAAAAAGGAGAAGTCTACATTTCCTTGACTTCCTCTAGAGTTCTTCCATGGTGAGCCGCCTCTAGATTAGCATCCTGTGTCGCCTTATTGTCCTCGTACTCAACTCTATTATCCTTGGCAGGAGAAGTGACATGGTCAGTAGGACGCGGATCGCCTGTACCATCCACCAGTTGGCCACCATGAACAAATTTGAACCTGTACAAGAGGCTTATATCCATCCCATGATGGAGGAAGGCCATTTTTTTATTTCTCCCTTTCAAAGTAGATGTTAGATGTCTATATAAAGTCGTCATTGAGCATAGATACCTCATTATCTAACTTCTTATGGGTGTTAAGAGCTTGATTCAAGGATTGCTGCAGTTTTTGCTCCTTGATAGCAAAATCTTTGGCCTTTGACTCCGCTTACTAGATATTTCCATCAGGGTCTCCTTCTTCTTCTACAAAGCCTCGATTATCACTTGCCCCTTGGTCAGGTTCCATTTGTAGTTAGAAAGCTTCGTCCTTAATTCATTTTCAGTCTGAGCATGCTTGTCCCTATCAAGATGTTCCATAAGAAGAACCCTTATCACATGGGGCTCTTTAAGGTTAGATAGCTCTAATGAAGGATTATTTCCCATGGCCTTGTAATGTATCGGGTAATATTTGAGAAAGGAAAGGCGAGCACATGTAAACTTAATTTTCAATTTTTTTAAAGTATAATCATTTATGATATTACTAAATAATATTATAAATATGAATAAGTTATATTTTTTATTTTTTATACTAATCATTATTGCCACATCATTAAAAATTAATTTTTTATCTTATTCATTACTGCCACGTGTGTAAAAATGAAGGGAGGCCAAACAAATTGCAAGAGAAGTAAAGTTGATGGATAAAAAATATGAGGTTTGAAATAGGGAGACCAAAAATTTTAAAATGAAATTTTACCTTACCATATCAAATGCTATCATTGTGTATTGAACAAGTATTTTTTTTTTATATTACAATATTAGCATTTGGTTTCCAAAGGTAAATCAATGTTTCTTTCTAGATACCCAAAACTCTTCGGATATTTTTGGATTAGTTTCTTTCTCAATTCACACATATTTTCTACTTGGTACACCAAATCTTCTCATATAACATGTATCAGGGATGTAGCCCTTACAATTAAAATAAAAACAAGTATCTGTCATGTTAGAAATTTTCTTTTTATGATCGTTGAAATGATTCTTGTTATATGCTTTTCTAAGTTGAACATTATGCCAAGCATTGCTAGATTTGACAAAGATAGTATTTTTTTATTTGACTAAAATTTTCAAATTGATAATATCCTAGACCACTTTTAATATTAACATATCTTTGATCACTTAGAAAATTATTCAATTTATTTTTTCCTTTTTTCGTAATTGCATATCACATGATTTAATTCAACAATATTTTATACAAGGGATATACATTTATTACATGATGAAATTGTTTTAACTTTGTCCAATTCTACTTGCATGGTATTAGATTTAATTTCTAGAGATGAAATCATTTTATTTTGCTTAGCACATAATCTAGAAAGCTTTAGATATTCATCATGCAAATTATTAAAGGCATATTGTAGTTCATCATAAGAAGGTTTATCACTTGAGTCAAAAGTACTAACCTCATCATCATCATTATCATCATCCGAGTGATGTGCAACCATGAAAGATAGATGTACTTGTGCTTCATTTTCAAAATTTGTACTCACATTATTGTCTTCCCAAGTGATATATGTTCATTTTCCCTTTTTATCCTTCTTGTTGTTGAATTTGTTCTTTTTTTTTTTTTAAGAAAAGGACAATCACTCTTAATATGTCATTGTTTTCCATATTCAACGCAAGTGATCTTTTGTTTTGAAGTTGATTCTTCATTAAACTTCTTTCTTTGACCAATTTTTATTGTTTTTGTATCTTTTTAAGAATTTTTCAAACTTCTTGACAAGTACTTCTATATCTTCATCATCTTTTTCATTATCACATTGAGATTCTTCTTTTTTATCACTATCATAATCATTGACTTTAGTCTTTAATGCAAAAGGTCTAACTTTATGCTCATATCCTTCATGCTTCTCCAATCGCTCAAGTTATAATTCATGTTCTTGTAATTTTTAAAACAATGTCGTTGATGTTATCTTGTATAAACTTTTCTTTTCGAAATAGATGTCACTTTTAGTTGTCATGTCCTTGTTAAATATCTAAGTACCTTTAAATTTAATTCATTTTTGGTGAAGGGTTTTCCAAAAACGGTTAAATGGTTTGTCAAATGAGTGAACCTCTTTTGAAAATTTAGTATATTTTCGCCCGTTGCATTCTAAATATCTCACATTCTTGAGAGAGAGAGAGAGAGAGAGAGAGAATGTGTGTATGTGTTTAGTCTAGATCGTACCTTCGTGTGTGATCTCCAGTATTTCATAAGAGGTTTGACAATTAGATATCCTAAAGAATTCATTCATCTCTAAGGAAGATGCTATTACGTTTTTGGCTTTCTTATCATATATCACATTCATATTATCATCATCATTCCATGTATCTTCAGGTTTTGGTTGATTTACACCTTCAACAAGTAAAGTAGGAATGTAAGGACCATTTTCCAGGAATTTCCAAACTATCACCCCTTGTGATTTTAAAAATATTTGCATTCTAATATTCCAAAATTTGTAACACCCACCGATGAAACTTGGTGGTATGTTGGTGTATTGCCTTCTCCTGAGAAAGGTTTCGTGAAAGCCATTTTATCCCGAATCTAGGAGCAAGTTTTCTAACTCTTGCTCTGAAGGAAAATATAACTATGGGATGCAATCTAAGAGGGGGTGAATTAGTATTATTGGATTTTTCTTGATTTTATGCAATATATTTTACCGAAAATAAGTGACTGAATGCTACTTTAAGATTAAAGTAAAGTTCTGAATTTTAAAGACATAAAAATAAATGAAACAAGAATTATTTTAGTTCTCCTTATCAACCAATGTTACATCTAATCACTCTACTCCTTAGAGGATTTTCTATTATGTTTAGATCCTTGCACAACTCTTCACCAAGACATTTTTACAACCTTCTAATACATACATAATCACCATTATCTACGATGGAATTTGAATCTTCCCGACTCAAAGAATCTCTTCAACAATCATTAAACACTATGATGATCCTCACAAAAACCAAAAAAAATGCACTACTTTCTATTTACAAACAATTTTCACCAACACATTATGATAAAAAAAAATATAAACACTTAGACTTTGTTGAAAAATGAATAATGTAGTAGGCTATTGAATGTCAGATTCAATCTTGGAATTATACTTTATTTTTTCAAAATCAAAATTCAAAGTATATTATTTAATTGCTCATATTTTATGTTGGTTTATGAATTTTTTTTTTTTGGTTTATGCAAGTTCATACAGTTTTCAAACCATTTGAAAAATGAAGAATACTTTGAAAGCGATATTTAATTCTTATTAATTTAATTTTAAAAGTTGGTAATTAGTTTTCTAGTGTATGATGCTTTATATACTCTTCTCTCTAGAATGATTATATAAGTTAGAAAATATACCATGAAACTTTGCCATTCAAAACAATGATTTTGTTTGATGAAAAAAAACACATTGGTTTAGGTGGTATTTGAATACCACATTGTGATAGCCGAATACCATTTTACAACGCTCAAAATTTTCAAAAAATTGACACTAGTATTCGAATACAAGAATGTGGTATTCGATTACCACTTTCTTGGCAGCACTAAAATAAACTCTCTTTTTTTATAATTGAAAACAACTTTTTAAGATAAGGCTTCCATGGGTTTTATGCATTAGCTTTGAAAACATTTTAGATTAAGTTTGAATAATAATTTCAGAGCTTTTAGGGATATATACGATGAATGATGATATATCAAAGATAAATACAATTTCAACTTTGTTTAATGTTGATCTTTGTCACATTCTCATGATCGATTATTCTCTTTATCTTTATCGTTCATTGTCTTCATCTTTTTCTTCATTGTTGATCATTATTGACGTTTTCTTTTTCTTCTTTTGTTGATGTATTTGTCTTCATCAAACCCTAGCCAAAGTCAATGCGAGGCTCTTCTTCATAGTTAAAATAACTAAACTATTATGTTTGGTTAGTGAATCGAACCTATGTTACACAAAAAATTCTATGACTGAATTAAATAACAAATAAATCAAATCAAAATTGAAATCAAATCAGAAAAAAATGAAAAGTGCTAAATAATTTTAAAATTTTTTATAAAAAAGAAAAAAGATTATGGTTCGCTTATTTAACAACTAGTTCAACTTGATACTAAACTAATAATTTTAGTTCGGTTCGAGTAATTGGAAGAGTTCTATTCGGATCACATTTTACTTAATATTTTGATTCAATTTTGTTTAATATTCTAATTGGACATTATGATAAACATTCACACCCACGTGGCATACACAAAACATGATATTTAATATTTATAGTTGCAATCAAGATATTCCCATGAATTAAACTTTAAAGATTTGTTGAACTCATGTGAAGCACATGCCAAAAAATTATTTGGAAACAGCAAGACAGGAAATAACTTTTTTTAATGTGGATATATTTTCAAATGGATAAAGTTCTGTCTTGAATTGACAAATGTTAAAAGTAGGACAATATTTCTTCTATCCCTATGGCATTCCTATGCTATATTAGTTTATGCATATGTATACCTTTTCTTCTTTACAAGTAGAAAATGGCATTCAGTTAAATATAGTTATCAAAATAGACTTTGAGGTTTTCTAAAAAAAAAAACAATTATGAGATTTAGTGTGTGTTTCAAGCAGTTTGGATATAATTGATTTTAATAGAATAAATTTGTATAATTAATTTTTAATATAGTTTCAATAGAATTGATTTATGTTTGGTGAATTGAATTTACAGAATAAATTTGTATAATTAATTTTAATATAGTTTCAAAATATAATTGATTTATGTTTGGTGAATTGAATAATAAATTTTAGTACAAAAATATGTTTAACTTCAAAAATATAAATTATATTAATTTTAAATAAAATTACTTTTAAAGACAAAATCAATTATATTTAAAAAAAAAATCAAACACCTTAAAATTATTCCAGAATTTTATATTTTTAAAATTCTTTTTGTCTCTTTTAAAAGACAAACCAATCATATTATTATAAATGTAAAATTGATTTTTAACTGCTTATTTTTTAAATATAAATACTTTTGTTTTTAAAATTGAAGGTATCTGAAGTTAAAATTTATAATTATTTATTTTAAATATAAATTTTTATCTTAAAATTTATTGTTTCCTTTATTAATATGAATGTATTTAAATGGAAATTTATTTAAGTGGTAAGGAATTTGAACTATTTAAACAAGTGGTCAAATGTTTCATCTTGGATATGAAAGTATCTCATGGTTATACTCATTCAATAATACCTAATCACCACATATATTTGTTTGGATATACTAGTTGTTAATAATCTGAATTTATATATGAAAAGATAGAAGATATAAAATAAACGGATGTTAGAGTTTCAATAAAAAAACAAAATAAATTATCATTTTAGTTATATAAATCTTGTAAGAAAAATTCAAA
Organism: Vicia villosa; assembly: GCF_029867415.1. Classification (NCBI taxonomy): domain Eukaryota; kingdom Viridiplantae; phylum Streptophyta; class Magnoliopsida; order Fabales; family Fabaceae; genus Vicia; species Vicia villosa. Next base: position 103,746 of record NW_026705400.1, on the reverse strand, counting down.
AATAAATTACTGATGAATGATAAATGTAAGGTGTGTCAAGCATATAAATCAACAATAATTAATTATATGACACCAAGAGCTAAAAACCAAACCAATCCAAATGTATTATTTTTTTCAAAAATAAAAGCTAGTTCAAAAAGTTAAGACATCACATATTCAAATCATTAAATTTATTGATTTTTAAATTTTAGCCGCCACCACAACATAATTTATATGCAGTTAGATAAATAGTACCCCCGTTCTTTTATATAATAGGTATTTTATTTTTTAAATTAATTGAATAATCAATGTATCTGATATGTATATTGATTATATATATTAATTATTCAATAAATCTACAATAATAAATTATCCCTTATATAAAGGAACGGAGATAGTACATAACTAAAAACTTCATTATTTTTTAAAGAGTAATGTTATACAGTAAGAATCATTTGAGCAAGAAAGACAAGAATGCATACTTGTCATTATTTTAGAGGATAATTTGAAATTTATTTTAAATGTAATTTCCTTTTAATAGGAATCACGGGATAGTGGTAGTAATGAATGATTGAGATTTAATTTTTGCTCTTCTTGCTTTCATACTTTCTTACTAATAATCACTTTCCTTTTTTAAATATTTATAAACATGTCCCCCAAAGCGTTTAAAAGATAACACACAACTATTTTGACGTGAAAAAAACCGTTGAACTTATGTGTATGCAAAGAAATTAGATTGGATAACACACAAGATATATAATACTATCTTCGTTCCTTTTTATAAGAGACAATTCATTTTTTAGGTTCACTGAATAATCAATGTATCTAGTCTATAAATAGACCAAATACATTGGTTATTCAATGAACTTAAAAAGTGACATGTCTCTTATAAAAAAGAATAGAGGTAATATTACTTTAAAATTTGTTCTCACGCCTTTTAAATTAATCAATTACATTTAACAAAAATATGTTGAACAGTCTTGTCCTTTTCAAAATCACTAACATAAACGATTTATTAAAAAATAATACTATCACATTGAGTCTACTTATATCTTCTTTGAAGTATACTTTTAGCATCTCAAAGCACTTGAAAAATAACACAAAACTTTCTTTTACGTGAAAAAGATAATTGAACTCGTGTGGTATTTAAAGGAACTGAATTATATAACACATAAGATATATGTTACCACTTTAAGGTTCCTTCCCAACTTTCTAGAATAATAAGAATTGCATTGAACAAAAATAGGTTGAGCACTCTTAACCTTCTCAAAACCACTAATATTATACAATCTGTCCAAAATAATATTGTCACATTGAGTCATATTCTCTTGTTTGAAGCATGCTTTTAGTAAACATCAAGCAAATATATACATTTAAAGGAGCTACTTTATGCCAAACTAGTTATGAAAAAGACCATCGCTTATCAACCGCGTTATGAGTCAGCAACTAATATATATGTTTGACGAAATATTGACTATTTTTACATCTCCATATCCATAGTTAAGAACATTATCCTGGAAAATAAAACCTTTTGTAAAAAAAAACAATACACTATCCAACTAAATCTTCTTATTACTGCCACGCAAAAAAGGTCTCGCCTCCACCTCTTCCAACCACAATTCATTTCCCACCACAACCTACATATCTCGGCCACTTACACATTTTTATCTATAACTAGACTAAAACGCCTACTAAATTGCTCACTAAGCAACACCCTTTCAACCAAAGATCACACCAAAACAAATGTATTTTACCTATTACTAACCAACCACAAAACAAAATCATTAAACGAGTCTTAATAACTAAACCGTCCCCTAACTACGTGATATCCATCTTCCACCTAATAATTGCCTTATTCTCCACAACACAACCAGAACATTCTCCATACCATATTTAGGGTGTGTTTGGATTGACGGTGAACATAACTGATATAATTGAGTTTGATATAATTGATTTTATCATAATTAAGTTTAGCATAATCGATTTATGTTTAGATACATTTATGTAAAAGTGAATTGAACAATAAATTTCAGTATAAAAATCATCCATAATCAATTATGGAGACAAAAGCTACAAATTCTAGCTTCAAGTAGAATCAATTCTACTTTTGCCTAACCAAACATATCAAAATCACCCAAAATCAATTCTACACCTCTAGAATTGCTTTTGACCCATCCAAAAGTCAAACCAAACATGTACTTATTATTAGTTTAAATCTTGAACCGCAACCCCTCTTGACTCACTCGTAACATCCACCATTATTTACCTAATAACACAAGATTAAATTCGCACAGTCTACACACATTTAAATCATATTTATTATGAAAGAGATGACAAATCAAATTTAAGTAACACAAGATAACCTTTCATGGATAAACTTTTACACTTTTATCAAAAGAACCTATTTATTATTCTATAAAATAGATGATTTCAGAAATATAAACATTTTGGATTGCCCCCTTATTAAAAGGTCGGAATATATAAAAGGTGACAGCTTAGTTTTACAATTAAGCACCACAAAAGTCTCATCCAACCATGAATGAGATACATTGATAAGAACTAGTTAACCCTTAAGAAAATTAACTTTCAAACCGTATATAAGCTCGAAAAACAAATATTTATATTAATAAGTCTAACACTAGCCTAACTTTTCTCCATCAAAATCAACCTCTTTTCCTTTCAAATTAGAACTTCCAGTAACAAAAATTGGGACAAAAGCTGAACTAATGCATTTCATAATTTATTTCCTCGATTTTGCTAGAAATATCATTTTCATCATAATAGCTTCCCAGTATTCCAGCTTTGTTGAATCACATAATTTTTTAAATTTCACTTTGAATAAAACACATTTCTTCTTCATCTTCTTTGCCTTGTCCATTACCTCATCTACCACAATAATACCATTAAAAATTTATCAAAATTTTCACAAAAAATTGAATGAGTTTATAAAATCACTTTGCTATAACTTTATATGCACACTCCACCAAAGAGATATAACAAAAATATATAAGCATTTTAAAACTCACAATTTTCAAAATCAATGCTACAAACTTGCAATTAGATGCCTTAAGTAATTCACCATTATCAAGAAAGTTATATTAAACTGTCATAAAATCATATTTAGGACAACTATAAAATTCCAAAAAGTTGAAATTAACGCCATCAAAATCTAAAATTTTAAAACTATCCCAATCCCACACTGCATTGCTATCTTCACCTTTTCTTCACCAAAGGGACACTCCAACAATAAAGCTTCATGGTCACTAACAGATTGAGAAAGAAAATTCTTCACACCATGATTTATTCTTTATACATATTAAAATAATTTACAAAAGACTGTAAACTTGTTTCACAAATTCTAAAGACTTGCGTATATTTGATTATGCAGTGATAAAAAATAATTTTGTGAATTGATTCGATAAAACTAATTCTACTTAAAATTAAGTGATTTATATTTGGATACATTCTTACAAAAGTGAGTTGAACACTAAATTTTAGTGTAAAAATCACATTTAGAAATGCATAAACCATTAAAACAAAGACATTAAAAATAATTTTTAAGCTTTAACAAAAAAGCAAACTCAAAACAAGGTACATTCACAGAGCAGGGAAACATTCACAGAGCAGCGAAACATTCATAAATCAAAACCATCGAGTTATCAACCTCGTCTTCGCTAAACCGTCCAATACTACATAACCTCTCAAAGAGTTCACCTCCAGGTGCATACTCATCACACTTAACAACATCATCCTCAAAGAACTTTTTTAATGCATAACCGATATATAAAAAATTTACATCCTGGACACCTTAAACGGTTCTTCATCGAAACCCATAAAAACAAAAAGTATAAACTAAACCCTAAACATAAAAAATGAAAGATTCAAAAAGCACAATTCTACATCAAAACCCATAAAATTAAAAAGCATAAACGAAATCCATAAAATCAAAAAATATAAACTGAACCCTAAATGCACCACAAAAGCATCAATGAATGCATTCTGTTCATCCATTACCTCCTGAATCTTCATCGCTTCTTCCTTCATATCCTCCCATATTCATATAGAGATTCAAAAAAAGAAGCATCAATGTATGCATTTTAGTCACCATAAACTTTTTCATGAAAAGCAAGCAATTTCTTCTTCACAAAAAAATCTTTTTATAACAAAAAGTTATAAGCAGAAACCATATGAATGTTTCCTATTTAGAATATTCAAACAACTTGAAGATTTTAGAAAACAAACAAAAATAAATCTTATAAAAATTTGAAACTAAATTGAAGAGAGAAACATATAGAGGAAGATAGAGAGACACAACACAAATCGATCTGCTGCTACTTTTGAAAAGTCTTAAACCATCAAAAGACGACACCAACACTAGAGTAGTTGGCCGGAAGGAACCTTCTTCCAGTTGGTCAGAAAGAGAATAACAACATGCGACAACCTCTCTGAAACCACCATGGAAGGAGGAAAATCATCGTCTAATGTTCTTGGAACAAACCTTCAGAGACGAAGACCAAGAGCCGCCTTTGCTTTCTTCCATTTACTTCCCATTGTAGTGTAAGATCTCAAAACCAAAAAATAAAAGCATCTATACAAGAAAACCCAAAACTCAAATGATAAAAAACTTGAAGCTTAAAATAAGATAGATAGAGAAAGAGAGAAGAAATGAAGTTTTATGAAAAGTAGCAAAAGTGGGGTGTTAAAAATCATAGAAGTAACGTGTTACATAGTGAAGTAGACCAAAAATAAATATTTTTGGTTACATTAGGATTAATTTACAAACTTAATTGAAAAAAGCAATTGTTGAACGCAAAATAATCTCAAAAGCATGAGGTGGCAAAAGCAGATCAAAGAGTAGAAATGTCTTATTCAGAGCATATTATGTTCTTATATTATAAATAATATTATAAAATCTTTCAATTTCTTTTTTTCTCAAATTTTCCACTTAGTCTTTCAATTTCTTTGTTTTGTTTTATTTAAACATTATTATTTTTTATTTACTTTGAACATAGTTTTATTATTTTAAAGTTTTGAATTACGTATCTTATGATTATCATCAATTAGTTAAACAATTAACATTTATTTATGATAGATAAAACACTCGTGAGTTTCGACCTCTCTTCTACTTAATATCTTATCAAAATCACTTTTATTATTAATTATTAGAAAATATTGTTTGGTAAAAAGAAATTGCAAAATAAATTAAAAAATATTTATTTTAAATTATAATTATTTATATTATTGATATTAATTATATTTAATTTTTATTTTTATTTTTATTATACCTAATATACATTGTACATTGACAATTAAAATTTTAAAGGATAGAGAAAATTGAGTGGCAAATACGCATCCTCGTAACTTGGCCACAAATAATACTATTATTCCTTTTAAATCACATCATTTTTTATTTTTCAAACCAAAAAACAAAAATCACATCATTTTCGAATATTATAATAATAAAATAAAAAAAATATATATTTTCTTTCTCTTTTCATATTCGGTCCTTAATGTCCCTGTCTCTGTCTGTGTCTTAACTCTGTATCTTCACCACACCCTTGTTCAACCTCAACTTCGAATTTCAACTGCGCGTTATCTCTAAGATCCAATACTTCACGTTTTTCAATTTCTGTTACAGTTTTGAAGACACATTTCGATACTTCACTCGTCCATTTTTAAGGGTTTTCGATTGTAACATAGTTGTTGTTGTTGTATCCTAGTACGCGTGTCGTTTTTTTTGTTGTTGGAATTTTTCAATCGTAGTACCTCTATTGGTCGCTTAATTTTACTGGGTCGTTTTTATTTTTGAGTTCTGTTCTGTATAGAATTCAAAGTTTGCTCCTTTTGATTTGGTTCTACTTGTTGCGGATTTGGGTTTTTCTTTGCATTTGGAAGTGGGGGTTTGAGTGATCTGGATTTGAATTGAGAAATAATTTGGAGGGGTTTTATGCTTTGGTTGCAAAAATGCATCCTGATCAGAGGAAAAAGGTAAAGTTACTCAACTGGTTGATTTTGTATTGTAGTTTGTATTATATGAGTTCTTCACATGTAGGGTATAGATATAGCATTTTGTTTACTATTCATGTTTAAAATTTTGTTCTTTTATACTGTTATTGTGCTTAAATCTAACTATTCCACTTTCCTTGGAACTGTTTTTTTAATTTAGTTTTGGATAAAAAAGTGTTAGTAGATTATGTTAGTTTCTAGGGTTTGAGTTTGAATTGAACACTGGACCACCTGGTTGGTACTTAGTACTCGTTCGGTTTCGAGGGTTGCAATCACAATCATTTCGACTTATTTGTAGCTTTTAGTTTGCTTAATGCTTAGTATCTTTGTTAAGTAGTTTGGTTTTGCTATGTTTATGCAGTCATCGGTGGAGGTAGATTTCTTTACTGAATATGGTGAAGGGAGCAGATACAAAATAGAGGAAGTGATTGGTAAAGGAAGTTACGGTGTTGTTTGCTCTGCGTTTGATACACACACTGGAGAAAAGGTTGCTATAAAGAAAATCAATGACATATTTGAACATGTATCTGACGCGACTCGCATTCTTCGTGAGATTAAGCTTCTTAGACTTTTACGTCATCCGGATATTGTAGAGATCAAACATATTTTGTTGCCTCCTTCAAGAAGGGAGTTCAAAGATATATACGTTGTTTTTGAACTCATGGAATCTGATTTACATCAGGTCATCAAAGCAAATGATGACCTGACACCGGAGCATTACCAGTTTTTCCTCTATCAGCTTCTACGAGGCTTGAAGTATATACACACAGGTTATGATCGTTTTGGGTAGAAGATTTGATTGCCGTAGCATGTTTACTTTTATTATTGCATAAAACTAGATGCTAAATCATATGACCGTAGTTACTGATCTTAAACTTTGTAATGGTCTTGTAGCAAATGTTTTTCACCGAGATTTAAAGCCAAAAAACATTTTGGCGAATGCTGACTGCAAACTGAAGATTTGTGACTTTGGTCTTGCCAGAGTAGCTTTTAATGATACACCCACTGCTATATTCTGGACAGTATGAATCTTTGCGCCGTAACTATCACCTACTGTATTGCTCTCGATTTATCTTTATTAATTCAGTTTGTTTGCTAACAGGATTATGTTGCAACAAGGTGGTATAGGGCTCCTGAGTTGTGTGGATCTTTTTTCTCCAAGGTGCAATTTATGTTATATTTATCATACAAGATTTCGTGATATATTTTCATTTTATATCTGATAGTTTGGGTCCATCCTTTTCATCCTCCCTCAGTGGTATCCATAGAATGCCGGGACTTATTTGTTCTGTGCATTCTATGGATATCATGACATCCATGATTGATATTTGAAAAGAAAAAACCAATCAATCAATGAATGTTGACTTATATAGGCATGCAAGCTTTGTTTATAAGCTAGTTCTTCGAATTTGAATTGAACCTAATATCTCACTATATATGATTGAAAACTTTTTATTTTCCAGTACACACCGGCTATAGACATATGGAGCATTGGCTGCATATTTGCAGAACTTTTAACCGGAAAACCTCTTTTCCCCGGGAAGAATGTTGTCCATCAATTGGATATCATGACTGATTTTCTTGGAACACCATCTCCTGATGCCATTGCAAGGGTTTGTTGTTCAGCTCTTCTTCGTACCGGTTTGTTTATTTTATTCTGTTACTTACTGGAAGTATATTAATTAATAGGTACGGAATGAGAAAGCTCGGAGATACTTGAGCAGCATGCGTAAGAAGAAACCAGTTCCTTTTGCGCATAAATTTCCTAATACAGACCCCCTTGCTCTACGGCTGTTAGAAAGAATGCTGGCATTTGAGGCTAAGGATCGGCCTACTGCTGAAGAGGTAGAATCTTGACATCCAACTATCTGTAGTTCACTTTCTCTTCCATAGTTGTATCTGGTTAACTGTGTATCTTATGCATCATAATGTCAGGCTCTAGCAGATCCTTATTTTAAAGGCTTGGCCAAGGTCGAGAGAGAACCTTCTGCTCAGCCAGTTACTAAGATGGAATTTGAATTTGAGAGGCGGAGGATAACAAAGGAAGATGTAAGAGAGCTTATATACCGAGAAATATTGGAGTACCATCCGAAGATGTTAAAGGAATTTCTAGAGGGATCAGAGCCAACGGGTTTCATGTATCCAAGGTTTAGCACTTTATGAATTCATTTCATTATTTGTTTCACTCGATGTTGTTACTCAACAGTTCGTAAATTTGGATAATTATTGGCATTTGTCTAAACCCGTCCCTTATTTATTTACATTTAACTTATGCACATTTTTTATTTCTTTTCCACATACTCAACATATCACTCTTTGTTTTCTTTTTGAAAATTTACCTGATTATGCTATTACCGAAACATAATTTTAACTACAAATTCATTCTTTATGGGATTGTATTTTTGGATATATGTTTTTACCCCTAATATAATTGTGTAAGTTCAGTCTCTGATTTTGCCCCTTTGTTCCCAATTTATTTTGAATAGTGCTGTAGACCTTTTCAAGAAGCAATTTGCATATCTTGAGGAGCATTACGGAAAAGGGGGAACTGTTGCTCCACCTGAGCGGCAACATGCGTCTTCGTTGCCTAGGTATCCTAATTTTGTTGTTTTTTTTTGTTGAAAATTTCCACTTTCCTCTTTGGCCAATGCCGTTATTTAATCTTGACAAATGCTAATTTCAAAGACACCCATTTGTTTGCTTTAAAATCGCCTACTGTCTCTGCTGATTCAATGATGTACATGCAGAGCGTGTGTGTTGTATTCTGATGACACGATGCAGAATACGGCTGAGGTTGCAGAGGATCTATCCAAATGTTGCATCAAAGAAGTTGAGAAACCGCCTGTAGATAGGAGTAGTGATATTCTTCCAATGACCCGGCTTCCTTTACACACTCCTCAAAACGTTCAAGGTTTGATTACTAACTTGAGTATTTACAAACTGGCATTAAAATGTCCCAACACAAATACTTCCGAGTTAAGAATTTATAGTATAGAATATGCTAATTTTGCATAGATATTTGGAATTATAATACTCTGTCTATTGTACAATCATAGTTTAATTTCTTCAGGTCTTGCTGCAAGGCCTGGAAAAGTTGTTGGTTCTGCAATGCATTATAACAACTGTGGGGTGGCAGCAGAAACTGAACAACGGAGGGTGGTTAAGAATGCATCTGTTTCGAATCAGTATGCTGCTTCAAGCTATCCGCGGAGAAATCCGAACTATAAAAGCGAGAGGATAGAAGATGACGGGATTGAAGTTTCTAACGGGATGCAACCAAAACCTCAATACATAGCTAGGAAAGTTGCTGCTGCTCAAGGCGGATCAGGTAGCCAGTGGTATTGATTTTTGATAAAACGTGAAGTTTACGCCGCTTAAAATTGCCTTGTGCCATGAAGATCTTGTGATACATGGATTTCATGTGCCACACCTAATCTTGATCTTCTGGGCTGCAAAAAGTTGAAGTGGGCATAACCTTGACTATGATCAACTTAAGATAGCTTGAGAAATTCACTTACAAGGAACAAGTTTCTAGCGAACGATTTCGTCAATCGGAGGATTGGAAGGGTGATTTGGTCTAATTATGATTTTCTTACACTAATTTGTGAAATAATAGAAACACAAGAGACCTCATAACATGAATTTGAAGGCAGGCTTCAATGCAGAATATAAGCTGTTACTTAATAGAATTGAAGCTGTTACTTAATAGTATTATTGACTACCATTATAAAGATGATGTATTTTTTAAAAAGATTTTAATTTGTAGCCAAAAAATCAAAATCTCTTCTTTCTATCCGAATAACTTAATTTGGTGTTAACAAGAGACAAAATAAGTGCCTTTTAACTTTTAACTCTCAGCAGATGAGTAGAGTAAAAATAAATACACTTTAAATTTTTTTTGAGAATTTTGTGTAGAATGATAAATAAATATTTATTATTAATATTTTGATTATTGTAACATTATTAATTGAATTTGAAAGTTTTATCTAAATTCTTTAAAACTTTTTCAAATCTTCTTTTTGTATTGACATGTTAGTTTTTGAAGTTTTTTTGGAGTGAATTTGAAATTTTATGTCTTATATTTTATAATTATAAAATTCTAAAATATTAAATATATGAATTTGAAATTCCGAGCGATCATAAGAGAAAATTGAATTTGAAATTCCTAAAGGCTCATGATTCTTTCAAGAGAAAAGTAAATTTATATATTTAATATTTTTTTCTTTTTGTGAAATAAACCTTAAGTTTTTAAAAATATTAAAACTCTCTAAATTTATTGGCAAATACAGTTAAATATTTTAATATAAGAGAACCTAAAAATATTTTTCTTTTGAACAATGCAAAACTATTATTTCTCATTCATAATCAAAAGTTCAATACAAGTGAGCAACCATGTTCGCTTGACGTTTAACAAACTTGACCTCAAAGTTGAAAAAGTTATGAAGTAACAACTTAATATCGCTAACTATATAATAGAATTCAGAGTTTCCTGCAGAAACTGATTGAAAAGGTTGAATCACTTTAAGAGAGTCACTTTCAAATATAATCCGATCAATTCACGCTAGTTATTATATGCAAGCCAACCAATTTTGGAACCTTCATAGTGTTCATCGTTCCAAATAAGACTGTTTCTATTTTTCCACATAGCTTCAATCGTAACAACAAATTTTTCCGCAGTGTTCCTATCTTTCTTGCTGCAAATATCAAGGATGAGCGATTTTATATCATGAAAAGAATGAGTTCTATGGTCAATAATGTTGCTCAAACTTGCAGGGATCCAACAACTGTACGTAGCATGACATCCAAAGGAAATATGTCAGTCATCCTCGTCGTTATTACCGCAAAACGGACAGGCTCCTATGCACTGGACATGATGTTGCCTAAGCCGCATACGGGTAGGTAAACAATCCTGACAGATTCTCCGAAAAAGTTCTTTCGCTCTAGCCGATGCTTTAATATTTCAGATACTATTCCAATTTTCATTGGTATTAAGATTAGAAGAGATCTTCTTAGCATTCCTCCAGACCATGTATCCCGATCGCCCGGCGAACACCCATTTTGTTATTCCTTCCACAACAACCTATCTTCCTTAACCTCCACCACTAGAGGCACTTTAAGAATTTCCTCCACTGTTGCATAATCAAACAAATCCATTAAAACTCTCAAATCCCATTGTTTTACATTATTAATCATGAGGTTTTTAACAATAATGTCGTACGCACCTTGCTTCTGAGGCCCACTCAAACAACTCTCCCTTATATCAAAAGGCGACGTTTGTTTCCGTATACAAATGCTCTCAACCTATTTGATTGTTAATCCACTTTTTCATAATGGTTTTTCTAATAGTCACTCCTAAGTGTCACTTTTTCATAATGTTTTTTCCAATAGAGTCACTCCTAATGTCACGGCTCCAAATACAACTTTTAACTGGATAATGATGGCATGTTTGCACAATCGCAGATCTGGATTCTCTGCCTTCCGCGCGGGAACGGGAGGTGAATTTTGTCAACTAATATCCATTAGATATATCCAACCATCCATGACATGTCTTTCGTTTCAATAATATCTGAAGTGCATACATATTTTATAACTATTGTTTTCTATACTTTTGCGATTGTTTAATTTGTAACTTTAATTTTAAGAATATCTCATTACACCTATTGATTATCTCAGTCACCTATTCATTTGTAGATGTACATCTGGAAGTACTTTTTCTATAAAAAAATTGGTTTACTCCGAAGGTATATATATGGAAGCGTTAAAAACATAGTGAATGTTGAAAAAATGAAAATCATTTCAGTTTAGTAAATCTTCCGGAGATACATCTACAGAACGTGTTAAAAACAGAGTGTTCCGTAGATGCACCTACGAAACATTCTAAATTCCAATTTTTATAACAAAAATGGAACATCAAATTATAGTGCAATTTATACTATGTATACGATGTATTCTTTTGATGTACTATTTTCCATTGCCTTAGGGTTTAGAGTTTAAAGTCTAAGGTTTATATGGTTTACAAAAATGGAACATTAAATTATAGTGCAATTTATGCAATGTGTACGATGTATTCTTTTGGTGTACTATTTTCCATTGCCTTAGGGTTTAGGGTTTGAGGCTTATGATTTAGGGTTTAAGGTTTAAAAAAAATGTAACAAGAATGTTATGTAGGTACATCTACGAAACACTCTATTTTTAACACGTTCCGTAGATACATCTCCGAAAGATTTACTAAACTAAAATGATTTGCATTTTTTCAAAGTTCATTATGTTTTTTACGCTTCCATAAATGTATTTATAGAAAAAATTAATTTTTTTTTTAAAAGTACTTTCGAATGTACATCTACAAAAACATAAAACATAAGGGCATTTGTGGCAACAAGGACATAAGACACCCAAAGGATGTGTTAGAGTTTCTCTTAACTTTTTTAGTTGTTCTTATCTATAATATATTTATTTGATTTGATTTTTATAATTTAATTAAAAATAAATTTATGTTTTTTTTGTTCATCTGTCTTATTATGCGTAACATTGTTAAAAAGTAATTTTCACAATTCATGCCATTTTGGTTGATATAATTAATGTTTGATTTACTTTTTTTATATATTTTTTATTTTAGTTTTCATTTTATATTTTATGTCTTATTATCATTTAGTTTTTATCTTATATTTTATGTTCAATAGTTTTTGATTTGGCATGTTAACCTTAGATGATAGATGATATATTGATTCCTTAATTCTTCAAAACGTATTAAGTTAATTCTTTTTTATCTAATTAATAATAACTTTATTAACTAATTTATAAAAGACTACCCTAATACATTTTGAAGAATTACTAGATAAACCCAAGGGTTAACATAACAAAAAAAAATTTAAAACATTCATTTTAATAGTTAAGAAAAATGTCTCTTTAATGTAATCACTTATAAAAAAAACTGAATCATTGTTGAGAATTTATATTTAATATTTTGACTAACTCTTTTTAATAAAAAATTTAATTTCTTAAAAATATATAAAATATAAAATAAACATTAGTTAGATGATATTAATTATACCCTGAAGCGCACTGGTTAAGAGATTAAAAAAATAAGTTGGATAGTCGTTAAGAAATTAAAAAGATAAGTTTTTTTAAAAAAATGTGTATTCAATGGATTGAAAACATAAATAATTTTTTTTTTAAGAATATTGGATGTATTCAAAACATTGAACATAAAATAAAATTTATAATTTTTAACCGTTCCCTCGGGTACCGGTTAACATGACCCATTAATTTTTATGTACTAAAAAAAATTACATTGTCAATTTATCACCAACATCCGTCTATGTTAATTTATAGATGGTTAAAATAAAAGCCAAATTTCTTTTAACATCAAGGTAGATGACTAATTAATTGTATAACATTCTCTTACATTGTTATTTGTTAGTGCATTCTAATTATATTAATTAATATAATATTATTGGTAAAATTATTTTTTTTAATGAAGTAATTGCATAATAATACAAATGAACAAAATAAAACAAATTTATTTTTAATTAAATTACAAAAATCAAATAAAGTAAATATATAAAATAAACCACTAAAGAAACTAAAGAAATTAAAGCTACATTGAAATCAAAAAATTGGTTATATCTAATGGACTTTAGTTGGTAAAAGTCATCTGACTACATTAAAAATAAATGATTTATTTTGCAAAATAATAAAAAGTAGTTATAAAGTATAAGTCCGATAGTGAAAACAAAGATATATCAGGAATGATTGGATATATCTAACCGACATTAGTTCTGAAAAGTCACCTACTTTTCTCGTGCGGAAGGTAGGGAACCCACGATCGCACCAATTCATTCTATTTCAAATAGTTTTTACAGTATTAAAAACCTCATGCCATGTCTTCCCACGCTATCATGGGAAATTTCTTTTACTGAGTTTCTGTTCTTGTCACTCCGTAATTAGGGGTAGGTTACAAAAGTGGATTTAAAGGATTTCAATTTTTTATTTATATAATTTTGATTAATTAATTTTTTTTAAAAATTAAATTATTTTTTATATCAATTAAACAATGATATCTATTAAGAATTTATATAATAATAACAATCATTTAAAATGTATATTATATAACTAAAAATTAATTTAAAAATCATAATTATGAATAATAAACTTTTAAGTTCTCTTATATAAAAGAATACTTAAAATATAAGTATTTTATTAAATAATTTTGGTAATGTTTTTTCAATTATGATTTTTTTAAAGGATAAGATGTATGTGTTTAGATGTGTCGATTTTATCATCAATTAAAAAGAAAATATTAAATAAAATTGATTGCTATAATTTAATGGTTTTATATTTAAAAAAACTTAAAACTAAAATATATTATCTAAAATAATATTTTTATTATATTAAAATATTTACTTTAAGTTTTGTCTCAAACTTCAAATATGTTGAGCACAGTTGCTATGAAGAACATGTGCCCCAAATGGCAAATAGAAAGGTTTATACTCTCTTTTTGCTTTTAGTTGTAATCTCACGACAATTAGTTAAAATCTATTCATGAAAATTCATAATATTACCATTGTTAGAGATAATTTCAATATATTAAAAATAATTATTGTTTAAATATTAAAAAATAATATATAATAATAAAACGTTTAAAAGTGACACTTAAAAAGAAGAATCAAAAGAATAGTGAATATCTATTTTCTTCAATATATTTTCACATTATCGTGTAATTGACCCATATAGGAAAAAAAGATCACAAGAATAAAATTTTCATCTTACAAACTTGGAAGTCTGTGGAAAAAAAGATTATATAAAACAAAGTTTAGAAATAAACATAATGAAGAAAATTAAATCTCTGTTTTTAGACTAGAAAAAAAGAAAACAATGTAGCTTGAAATTTATACAAATTGAACATATTTTAATCATGTAAAAAGTTTTGCAAAATCATTTCTGTTAAGATCTGATTAAAAAAATAAAGATTTTGTGTTGCCACGAATATTGTTGAAGCATGTAAGGAAACGTGAACAAGACTCACAAAGTTTGTTCATATGTGATATGCGCAATAATATTTTATCGACACAAGAAAGACTTCCCAACATACTTGCTTCAAATTATCATGTTATAGCATGTTAGTTACATTGGTATATTAAAAACTGTAAAAGAAAAGATGAATTAATAATATTGTTATTTTCTTCAGTTAATGGATAATAACCGGTAGAATTCTAAATTTATTACTATTGTGTATACCCGTGCGAGGCACGGGTTTAACTTGTATTAGTTAAAACAATATATATATATATATATATATATATATATATATATATATATATATATATATATATATATATATATATATAACAAAATAATAAAAAAGAGATATGTAAAGTTTAAATTTTATTTTGTTTTTTATAAGTTATGAAAAATACAATTCAAATAATATAATAGAGAGTTATTATTTTATAGATTAGACAAAACACAAAAGTTAACCGAATAATAGAACTAATTTATTTATGAAGTTATTCAGTAATTAAATATTAAAATTAAAATAATATAATAGAATAACCAATAAAAATTAGTATTTTCAAAAAAGATAATATATGTGTTTCGAAAATTGATCATATTGTTTATCTAATAGTTTAAAAGTGAGGCTTCACCATAACTTTTATAACTTATAGATTGAAGCACACAAATCAAACTTCTATATAAGCTAAACTTTTTACTTTATTCAAAACAAATACAAATCAAACTTCTATATAAGCTAAACTTTTTACTTTATTCAAAACAAATATATAAGTCTCTTTACTTCAAATATAAAATCCTTCAACCAAGTTGGGTTAATAACAAAACAATTATATGCAAAACTTACCGGTGAAATCAATCATGTTCATAGGTAGAAGTTTCCTTTTAATATACTACATAGGTAGAGTTTTCTCAATCTATAAGTTATTATCACCAAAAATTACATTCATGTATATATATATATATATATATATATATATATATATATATATATATATATACATGCATGCACAACATAAATAACTAAATCCCCAGCAGTGAAGAATGTGCAGAGATAACCTCAATGTAATTTTCATCCAATTTTCTCATAATTTCACAATGTTCATGCATTATTCTCATTAATTCATAAGAAGAAAACAATTTTTTGATTTTAGCATAGTACTTTCCCGTATCTGAATGGCCATATACTCCCGATCAATTCGACTTTAGCTGAAAATAATTAACCGGTTAAGCCTAATCAAGTAGCTATTTATAAAATTTGTGAAATAAGGAGGATAGGATTGTTACCAGAAATAGCAGTTGTAACTTTAAGCATTCCATCCCCAATTACCATAGAACTACAATAAAGAACCAGAATCAACAAAGTTGTATGCAAAGTCTTATACTTCTCAAGCAAAATCTTCACTTTAGAACTATCTTTCTCCAGAAGCTCCTCCATCTTATATGAAAAAAGTGCTTCATTAGATTGTTGTATATTTTGTATAAGACTAACTTTAGCATTCCTAAAAATTAATGAATAGAGAGCAAAAGTACCACCTGCACAAAAACAACGCGTGAGAAATGTGAGATGAAGAATTTAAAATGAGACTTTGAAATACATGCAGTTGCACATAAACCACACATGCAGTTGCACATAATATATAAGATATGGTTGGCCTTTATCTTATACACAGAAGGACATCGAGATGATAGTCCGCTAACCGAAATTAATCAAGCATAGAGTCATATATAAAAGTAAAACATTTATGAGAAAATCCAGCATGAGTTCAGTGTTCAGAAAAGAATGAAATGTATTAATACGACGTGCTCGAGCTTTCTTAGTCATGCCAACAAATGCATTTTATACCTTCCATACTAAAACTCAAAAACATACACCGCATTATAATATTCATATCACAATACACTAAATAGATTATTGTGCCACATTATTTTTCATAGGTATATCCAGACACTCACAAGAGATAAATTGTACAATAGTTGCGGATTTGATTGAAAACCTATAGTTTATAAACAAATAGATGATAAGCAAGTTTAAGGCACATCACACAATTTACCTTCAATGCAGCAACCTCAAATGCAAACCAACCATCTAGGTACATAGAATTTATTGACATTGCAGACTCCCTTAAATTAACAAACAAAATATACAGTAGTTAAGATGCCCAATCCTATAGGCAGATGGAAGTAATGGCTTGGGAAAACGACAACAGCAAAATCATGCTTTTGAACCTCAATGTCATCTTGACTATCCTTTATGCGTCCAACTATTGTGTTGTATTCAAATTTGAATAGATGTGGTGAGTACTGTATGTAAAGTAAACTCACCTCAGATGATGTGGATTTCTCTATGTTATATTTAAGAAAATTTTACAGAAGAAACTCACCTAAGATGATTGATCATTCAATTTAGCTAGCATATCATCGTCTATATGTTCTGACTTAATATTTAAAGAGAAGAAATCAGACTTTTCTTTTCACAAAGAAGGAATCATCTGCAAACACCTTGTTAAACACTCAATGTCGCTTGTGTCCGTGAATTTTCGCCTCCATCTTCAACAATAAATTTCCCATCTAAACCCTTTCCAATTACTCGTTTCCTGAATATACAATGCATACTATGTAAATAACTTGTTATTTAAATCCACATGACATTTAATTGAATCACGAATTAAAAAGGTTATAAATGTGATTAACACAAATAAGAGAGAACAAATGGGCTATGCTCAAATGTTACCTTTAATTAATCCATCCTAGAGGAGTGTACCTTCTCGCCGTCAAAGTCAACTCTACTGCGTAGCCAAAACCAACAATAATCGGGAGTCTTTGAAGTGATAACAGATCAACCGCCAAATCCAAATCCATTTCTTTCACCGTGAAAATCGCAAGCTCTGTACAAGCAAGCTTGAAAATCATGATGTGCAACCAAGCTAAGATGCTTCTGGTTCATGCATGTTAAGAGGTAGACATGAGTATCAACTTTCCTAACATTGAAGAAGTCTCGATGAAGAGTACTCTTTTGGGAGAGACATTCCTTATTCGCATTTAGCATAAAATGAAGAATGAATTAATGAGTACATACAAAAATTGTCAAAAACCAGCTGATTTTTCCTGTGATTAAAGTATATGCATATCATATACTTTCTTAGTCATACTCAGAAACTAAAAATTATAATTACTTGTTCCAGAAGATTAAGCCGGTGATAGCATAAAGTCCTTATCCACGCACTTAAATACACAACTCTTTGAGAATAATGTATGGAGAATAAGTGTCCATTTAAAGAATCTGGACAAAATAAATCAAAATCCTAAAGAATATGCCTACAAAGGACAAAATAAGATTTTGAAAACATAGATAGTAGCTTATTTTAATGATACAAAGGATAAAAAACACTAATGAAAACAAATGATAGAACATGTCTATCAAAATCCTAAAGAAAATTAAAGTTAAATAGGAAACATCAAAGGGAGGATTATGTTCATATGAACATACTCCATATCTTCTATTGAATCATCACATTCCTTTTTATAGTGCTAAATAGATGTTACCTTCAAAATAGGTTGAGCTGGCTTTTCATAACTCATAACATCATCCCTCTCTGCAGGACCAAATTTTGAAACACCATGGGATCTAAACCTCAACTACCTAATATGTTCAGTAAGAACCTCAAGAACATATGATCCTGGTTTATGAGGTGGCAGATCAAAGGTTATAGTATTTCGACCAGGGTGTAACACAATAGCTGTAGAACTCTTCAATGCCTAACAAAATAAAAAGTTTAGTTATTCAGGGAAGAAATAATTATAAGCTATAAATTTCCCATGTAACTATTTATCTTAGACAAACAACACCTAATAACATTTACCTTTCTTGAGCTTTCTGCTGTCATGACATGCTAGAATCTTGAACTTTCTTCATTACACCATATCTATAGAATACTGTAAACCATAATAAGCAAAACTAAAATTATTAATCAAAATTCAATATCATTCACCTAAACCAGACCAACCAAAACCTTGATAAGAATAAACTTCAAAAAAACCATTTAATTCGCATCTTTTTTTCCCTGTCAATGTCACTACACGCCTACTCTCATCACAAATCATAATCAAATCATTAGCACCTTCACTAAACCACTTAGAACTCCCACAACCCAAACTCAGACACCGCTAAAACACCGTACAGATAACAATAACCCGCAAAAGAAAACAAAGAAGAAGAACGAATAAGAAATCAGAGAGAAGAAGACAAAGCATACAAAAGAGGACTTGAGAATAGAAGATCAACTATTCCATGTACCTGACCCTTTTCGAATTCGTTTTTATCTTTTGTTTGTAAGTTGTTGTTGCATCTTCATTTTTTCACCATGTATGTACCGTGAATATCAAATATGGGGTATGAGATTTGATGGGTTTAGGGTTCGTTTCTTCTTTGCTTTATATTGCTGAATCGATGCGTTTGAGGATCGAGAATGAGCGAGAGATCATGTAGAGATTTGATTCGAGTGTTTTGGTGTTGTTACCGAGATTGAAATGGAAACGCGCAAGAGAGAAATCAATAAAAACTTTAATTGATTACTTGAAAAATTGAAGGTGTGACATTGAAGATGAGATGAATGGGATTGGGAGAATATAAATTGACGATGAATGTGAAACGGCTCAAGGTATATTTTCTTTGGTCTTCCCCAAACATTTACTTATACATATTTGCTTATACATGTACCGAGATTGGTATGTGAAGCGTGAGATACAAAAGGAAAATTCATAGGTGGACACGGACCTAAGAATATTGTTTTATGTAACGCCCGGAAATTCGATTATTCGCTTAATCTAGACGTTCGGAGTGTTTAGTGAAGTTTTTGTATTTTGAGACGATTTAGTCGGTATTAATTCGGGATAGCGGATCGATATTTAATCAAGAGTTTTGATATTTTCAGTATTAGAAATATTATTGGAATAATATTTAAAGTTTTGGGAATTTTCTGAGTAATTAAGATTAGACCAAAAATATGATATATTGGTCGAATTTGGATTGACGGTGTTATTTTAAGAAGCGTATTTGAATTTATTAAGTTAAAAGTCGGATTTTAGTCGGACGGTCGAAGAATAATATTAAGAATAATATTATTTACAAGTCGGAATTTATTATATTGTTGGAATATTAATAAAAGTGATATAATTGGTTAATTGGAGTTATTTATTTTATTGGGCCTAAATTGATTTCTGGAAAATAATAAAGAAGAGTTGTTACATGTTAAGCCCAATTGGAATATTAAATAGGGTTTTAGAGATTGGGAAGAGGAGTGTTCTTATTTGGGGGAAAACAAGAATAGAAGAGAAAGAGGCAACTTTTGGAGGAGAATAACAAGCTTAGAGATTTCATCCATGGTGTCAAATTGAAGATACAATTGGAGACCCATTGAGTTGCTTCCGTGAATAAGGTAAGGGTGGGGTTCTCTTCTTATAATGGGGCTTATGAGCAATTGTATGTTGGGGATTAGGGATTTAGGTTATGGTTTTTGTGCTATGATAAACTGTTACCAAGATTTGAAATTCTGCATTCCTGTCATTGTTGCTTGTTGCTGTTTGCTACTATTTTAGTATACTGGAAATGCTAAACCCGTGCTATGAAGCTGCTTTCCATTTCGTTTTTATGCCATTTTTATATATTCTGAATATTGTTTCCTTACTGTTTGACTACTAGCTATTAAACTATAATTCATTTGTTGGAATATACGAACATGTTAAATATAAGTAGTAGTGAATTAGAACATACACTATATTTATTTGATACTTATAGATAGTATGCAACAACAGTAGCACTATTTCTAAATTACCATGTTCTCTGTTTCACTATAACAAGAATATATACTGTGGCATCACTTCTAGTTAAGTGGAAACAATTATTTTTGTAATTGATAGAAATCATGGATAGATTATTATATGAATTAATGGTACAAACAAGCATTTCCTATATTAATATATATTGGAAATGGACTCTAATTATGAAAGGAAATAAATTAAAAACGGTAGAATATGACTAATAAAATATAAAATAGTCATGTTTGATCAAAATAGTCGAATTAAGCGGTATAATCAATTGACCGGAATTTGATGAAAATTGACGTGGTAGCTAAGCTTAATTAGTACATTAATGTGGTGACGTTATTTTGTTGAAATTGTGATATTTTACGAATCGACCGAAATTGGATTTTAATTTAAATATTTTTATAAATAAATATTGGTTTTGTGATAGAAATTGACACACATTTTAGGAATAGAATATATTGGAATTGGAATTAATATTATTTGTAATAATTTTAGGAGTTTTGGAATTAGAGATAAATAATTAGATTAATAAACTAATTTAATTATTTTAATTTGAATAGAGTTGTTAGAGTTGCTAATAGAGCTGTAAATAGAGTTATTAAATTTGTCAATAGAGTTGTTAGAGTTGACAATAAAGTTGTTAGAGTTGTTTTGAATTACTAAGAGTCATACTTTTGTTTGTTTTGAGTAATTTTGATATGTTTAGAGTTGTCAGTATATAATGTCGGTGTTTTCTTTTTCATTGGAACTTTAACAATTCATATCTTTTAAACCGTAACTCCGTTCGAGTCCCCGTTCGAAGCGTTAGAAAGCTAGCGCGATATTCTTTTCAATAAAAATGGTCTTGAGCAATAGAATTCTAGAAATTGGAAATGGAGTAGAAATAGAAGTGAATTAAATTAATATAGTGTGATTATTAATTGGTTGATTAAATTAATAGTTGAATTAATTTCAATGTGTTTAACTGATTGGAATATAATTTGAAATTAGATCAACTATTCGGTTTGTCGGTAAATTACGATATTTTGAGAAATTATCCGTAATTGTGTTTTGGCGTGAATATGTATGTTGAGAAATATATATTGCTATGCCAATGATGTTGTTTTGATATTGATTCTCTGTGGGTAGTTGGATAGCATTAATTTTAATGATTAATTGCTTGATGTTGAAAGTGTGTGTTTATGTATAATTGGCAAAAATGAGAATTAACATGAGATAATATGGTTACTAGTGTTAATTGGATTGTGTGAATCGTAATTGATTAATTGGCCTCTTATATGTTAATGATGTGTGTGTTGCGAATGTTGTGTACAATTGGTGGATAATTCATAGAGTTGAATTATTGAGATATGCGGAAAGTTAAGATGGTAGAGATGATCTTAATTGTATATATTTGTGATATTGTACATACATTCATATCATAGTGTGCCTTGAAACACAGGTGGATTTGCTTTGAAACACAAGCGGGCTTGGATTCTAGAGTGAATCGGAAGCCGTAAACTATATGTTTACAATTGGTGGAATTTGGTCTTGTCCGGATCGGAAGTGTGGCTTAGATTCTAGAGTTATGAATCGGAGGCCGGTGAAACTTAGAATTTCACATTGGTACCACATGCATAGTGTCACATGTTTCATTGAGTCACATTAGAGTTATGTGATAGTTGATTATGTGCATTATGTTGTGATGATGTGTGTATGAATGTGATAATTGATTATGTGCATTATGTTGGTGTGATAAGTGTACGAGTGAACAATTGATTATGTGCATTGATGTTGTGATGCTATGTGTATGAGTTTGGTAATTGATTATGTACACTTGGTGTTGTAGTGATAATTGTATTAATTGAGAATTGAGAAGGGGTGATGCTTGAATACGCAATTGGTTAAATGCGAGAATATGTGATAATGATGGATTGTGTATATATTTGGAATAATAGTATTGAATCCTGTGATTATTATACGATTGAACTTCGTGCATAATTGAATATGTGAAATTTATTGGATGATACTATTTACATGATTATGACTGGTTGTGCGATGAAAAGTATGAGAGATTAATGAACTGTGGAAGTATAATGTGTATGGTAACTGTTGATACTTGCGATGTAATGATTTTATATGCCTGAATCCTAATATACAATTTATCATGCGCCCACTTATACGATTTGATATCTCACCCTTTTCTCTTGTTTCGCCGTTGCCTTTATATTGGTAACGTGCAGGTATTCAAGTATGAAGATTTAGTTGCCGTTACTCGAGTCGGTTGTCGCTCTGATACGTAGCACTCTGGGGGAAACGATTTATGTCATTCATGATGTTGTTGTTTAATTGTGTTATCTTGGTTGAACAAAATGATAAGTTAACTGAAGATATTTTATTGAATACTTGTTTAAGTGATTCTGTTGTGTTTTAATAAAATAAGTTATTTTGTTTCAAAGGTGCTATGTATCCGCCGTATGCGACGAGTTGATTTGTTTTGTTTTGATTATGTGATGCCTCATTTGTTTATTGAGAAATTTTAAAAACTCTGATTTATATATATTTTGCCGGGTAGAAATGGGGTGTTACATTTTACACATAACCAATCACATAATTTTAATTAATTAAAAGATAAATTAAGAATTTTCTCTTTCCTTCATAATCTCAACCACCCCATAAATCCAATTAAAACCAAAATTAAAATTAAAATAAATTAAAAATTACTCATTTCTTATTGGTTGTGCCTAAGAATATAGATTTATGGCCGTGTTTACTCTCTTCTTATTGGTTGTGCCTAAGAATATAGATTTATGGCCGTGTCCATGCAAGAATAGCCCGATACAAAAACAGAGTATATTAATTAGATAAATTAAAAATTAAAAAATATATAAAAATTTAATAGTAATAATATATTTAAAGGAAGTTTCCATTTATAGCTAAAATATAAATAGAAGATGGGCAGAGAGTTTGACAAGTGTCAAACTTGCCAAAATACTCATTTAGCTTTATTATATTGTATGATTATATTGTATGATTGTATGATAACAGTTAGGTATTGCATGCATTAGCCATATAATTAAATTTTATTATAAAGGTTATTTATTTAATAAAAAGTTATGATTTAAACTCCAATCACAATATATTGTATCCTTTAACAAAAATATATGTTATTAAGTGATTTTTTAAATGTTTGATTAAAACTTTATAAAACCTCTTCCAAAAAACATAGTTCAAAATTTAATTACTATGTTTTATTTACTTACTTTATCTTAAATTTTTTTTAAAAAAATTCAAATGAAATAATGTTATGCTTATTTTAAATTTTGTATAAATACTTTACCTAGTCTATCTTTTTTTCCATTTGTGAGTGTCATATCAGTTCCATCTCGTTTCTTTTAAGATTGTTTTTCTCTCTTGCTCCTTGTTAAATGGTGTGGATCACCATGTGTTATAGTTTCAGTCATCTTCTTATTCAGTCTATCCCTCCTCTCAACGATTTGATATGTCAGTCCGACACCTTCATCTATTATGGAATTGCAAGATGCTCAAGACAAGGTCAAATGAAACAGATCTAGCATAAAATTCAAATCCCTCTTATTTGCACATTTCAAAGAATTTTTTGGTTGGAGAAAGTAGTGATCATATAAATCAATCCTAAAAAAAAACTCAAACATTAACAACAACAAAATTAAGGAAATACTTGATTTTTTTTTGTGTGAAATGATGATGATATTAAAGATGCGTATATAGACTCTCAAGATGCCATAATAAGAAATTTTTTGTTAGAAAAACCAATACACAAGAACTCGCTAATGTCTAAATTGGAAAAAAAATGGTGTGATCAAGTCAGTCTCAAAATAACAGAAATGGAATCAAGCATCTATCACATCACCATAGAATTTCTTAGAGACGTCAAAAGGATTCTTAAAGGTAACACTTGAACTTTTCTCAACACATGGCTCGCAGTTAAACCTTGGATGCAAGACATTGTGCCTCAACAACTTGAATTCAACACAATTCTTACTTGGATTCAAATTCCTATGGATCTTACGATTTCAGGATTTCTTCCCATGTTCCCATCTCCTCTCCATTCTAAAATCCCATGAACTTTATTGGAGGCACATGGATGCATTTCTTAGGAATATATCGTCTACCTTTGGAGCCTCTCTAATACTAGTAAGAAGGAGCTACTTTCCGATAACTCCTACCATGATCACCACAATGTTTTTCTGATGACCTTGGTTAGTGCCGGCAAAACAGAGATCTTTGCTCCAGGCATTATCTCTAAGGAGAAGAAAGCATCGAAGAGAAAGGGTGAAGCTACCATTTGTGAGTATACTCCTCTTAGAAAAAAGGCGACCAAGCTCTAGGGAGATCTGGATGAGACCAAGAAAATAATAAAAGGTTGGAAAAACGAGGCTGATAAAATGTATGCTCTTAAATGAGGAGGTGGAAGCTTATAGTGCCCCTTAATTTGGCTGCCTGAATCAACAATCTTCAGGGGAACCTCGTTAAAAAGAGAAAGCCCTGAAGGATGAAAAGTCTTCTGAGAGGGTTTTATCTTCTCAACATTTGGCAGCTAAAGAGGCCTTTGAGCGGTGAAAGGAATATTCTCGGAAGTAGGTTGAAAAGCTATGAAGTAAGTATGCCAATGTCATTAACGAAGGTATAAAAAGTGACATGGATGCCTTCCAATGGGCTATTGAGCCTATTAAAATCATTTGTCTGAAAATCGAGGTTCCATGGGAAAAAGATGGGATTCCTAAAGAAATTTTTCGATGGAGAGGTCATAAATGATGATGAGGAAGCAGGTGAAATCAGTAAGGAGATAGGAGAAGACGAGGGTCCTGAGTAGGGCTGGCAATGAACTAAACTAATTTAAAAATAGTTCAAAACTCGATTCGAAAATTAAATCGTTGAACTAGATTCATGAACCAAATGAGTTGAGTATGAGCTAAAAACTAAGTTCGTTAACTAAATGAGCTGAATTTGAACTATTAATAGTTCGACTCGTTAGATTCATGCGTCAATTCGATTATATATGTGATATATTATATTGTCTTTTTAGAGTAGGTTTAAAGATTTGCTCTAAACCTTAATATCATATTTTATTTTAATCTAACGGTTTTAATTGATAATTTATATTCTCAAGTGAGCAAAATATTTCTACAAATAATTATACAAATAAAATTAACATCGTATAAATTCCAATCTTATAACTTTTATTTTATTTCTATATTTTTTATTTAAAAAATTTAATTTAAAATATCAAATATATATATATATATATATATATATATATATATATATATATATATATATATATATATATTTATATAAGAATAAACTTTAAAAAATTACTTTTAAGCCCATGAAATAAGCGAGTTGAACCGAGATGTTAGTGAACTTCTAACTGTTAGAACAAGATTTGTTCTGATCAATATTCTTAGTTTTGATGATAACAAGGATATGAATTTTGTGTGAGATAATGTGGTACTCTAATACATTGCAATTTCCCTTTCAGGAAATATATAAAGAGTATGCACAAATCAGCGCTCAGAAGCTTTGTCTCAGAAGGTTCGGCATGCAACATCAGAACATGGTCTGACAAGACATCAGAAGATGGTCAAGGCAAAATCAGAACATGGGTCTATGGAAGCATCAGAAGAACTTGAGATCATAAGCAGAAGCACTGAAGTTCTCATGGTATCACGCTCAGAAGCACTTCAAGGTCAGAAGACAAGAAGATGCTATGCACCAAGCTGTTTGACTCTGATGATATTCAAATATTGTATACACAAACATCAGATCAGAAGAAAGTACAGGTGGCAGGCTACACTGACTGACAAAAGGAACGTTGGAAGCTATTAAAGGCAACGTCAGTAGACACAGCGTGAACAAGGCTCGAGGTAGTTGACAAAAGCGTGAAACATTAAATGCAATGCTGTACGGAATACGCAAAGCATTAAATGCTCCCAACGGTCATCTTCTCAAACGCCTATATAAATGAAGTTCTGATGAGAAGCAAGGTTAACGATCCTGAACGAACTTACTCTGAAAAACTTGCTGAAACGCTGTTCAAATCAAAGCTCAGAAACTTCATCTTCATCAAAGCTCACTACATTGTTGTTGTAATATATTAGTGAGATTAAGCTTAAACGTTAAGAGAAATATCACTGTTGTGATTATATCTTTTCAGAAGCATTTGTAATACTCTTAGAATTGATTACATTAATTTGTAAGTAACTAGAGTGATCAAGTGTTGATCAGGATACACTAGGAAGTCTTAGCTTGTGTCTAAGCAGTTGTAATTAGAGTGATCACGTGGTGGTCAGGATACTCTAAGAAAGTCTTAGCTTGTGTCTAAGCATTTGTTCCTAGAGTGATCAGGTTGTGATCAGGATACTCTAGAAGACTTAGTCGTGGGCTAAGTGGAAAACCATTGTAATCTGTTGCGATTAGTGGATTAAATCCTCAGGTGAGGTAAATCACTCCGTGGGGGTGGACTGGAGTAGTTTAGTTAACAACGAACCAGGATAAAAATAACTGTGCAAATTGTTTTTATCGTTCAAGTTTTTAGACTACACTTATTCAAACCCCCCTTTCTAAGTGTTTTTCTATCCTTCAATTGGCATCAGAGCGCCGGTTCTAAGGTGCAAGCACTTAACCGTGTTTAGAAAAGATTCAGGAAGAGAAAAACGCTTCAGTAAAAGATGGCTGGTGAAGTTCAAACAAATCCAACTGCATCTACATCTGGCTCTGCTGAGGAATACAACGGTAACAATGGTTATACTAGACCACCAGTATTTGATGGTGAAAACTTTGAATACTGGAAAGCTAAACTGGAAAGTTACTTTCTTTGTCTAGATGGTGAACTATGGGATCTTCTGTTGGATGGTTACAAACATCCAGTGAAAGCCAGTGGCGTAAGGCTTACAAGGCAAGAAATGGATGATGATCAAAAGAAGCTTTTCAAGAATCATCATAAATGTAGGACTGTTTTGCTGAATGCTATCTCTCATGCTGAGTATGAGAAGATATCTAACAGGGAAACTGCCCATGATATATATGAGTCATTGAAAATGACCCATGAGGGAAATGCTCAAGTCAAGGAGACTAAAGCTCTTGTTCTAATCTAGAAATATGAAGCCTTCAAGATGGAGGGTGATGAAGATATTGAGAAGATGTTCTCAAGATTTCAAACTCTAACGGCTGGATTGAGAGTTCTGGATAAAGGCTACACCAAAGCTGATCATGTAAAGAAGATTATCAGAAGCTTACCCAGAAGATGGGGTCCAATGGTGACTGCATTCAAGATTGCCAAGAATATGAATGAAGTTTTTTTGGAAGAGCTTATCAGTGCCTTGAGAAGCCATGCAATAGAGCTGGATGCAAACGAGCCTCAGAAGAAAGGTAAGTCTATTGCATTAAAATCTAATGTTAAAAAATGCACTAACGCTTTTCAGGCTAGAGAAGAAGATCCTGAAGAATCAGAATCTGAAGAAGAAGATGAACTGTCCATGATCTCCAGAAGGGTAAACCAACTCTGGAAGAGCAAGCAAAGGAAGTTCAGAGGCTTCAGAAGTTCAAAGAGATTTGAACGAGGAGAATCTTCTGGTGACAGAAGATCTGACAAGAAGAAGGCTGTCTGCTATGAGTGCAATGAGCCTGGACATTACAAGAACGAGTGTCCAAAACTTCAGAAGGAGAATCCCAAGAAGAAGTTTCATAAGAAGAAAGGTCTTATGGCAATATGGGATGATTCTGAATCAGAATCAGACTCTGAAGGAGAGCAAGCCAACTTTGCGCTGATGGCTACAGAAGATGATGGATCAGAATCTACATTAGAATCAGATTCTGAAGAGGTATTTTCTGAACTATCTAGAGAAGAGTTAGGTTCCAGTTTAACAGAACTTCTGGAACTCAAGGCTCATCTTAGTATCAAATACAAAAAGCTGAAAAAGCAGTTTGAATTTGAAACTAAGAAGCTGGAATTGGAAAATTCTGAACTGAAGGAAAAAGCTTTAAATCTATCCAAAGATAGTGGATCTCCTTCTGAAACAGAAAAATCCATTCCTAGCATGAATCATATTCTGAAAGAATATGACTCGAGCTTCAGAAAGTTCTTATCTAGAAGTATTGGCAGAAGTCATCTTGCTTCTATGATATATGGTGTTTCTGGAAACAGAAGGTTTGGTTTTGGCTATGAGGGTGATACCTCACATAAATTTGAACCTATTGATGATCTGAAGATCACATACAAGCCATTGTATGATCAGTTCAAATATGGCCATGCACATGATATTAGGCTCACTTCACATGCACAGAAGTTTAACACTGTTCACACCAAGAAGCTTGTGACACATTCTAAGAAATATCATGCTGACAAACCTAAAGAATATCTTGATGTTCCTCCTGTTAAATATTTTGCTAAACCCAAGTTCAATCAGAACTTGAGGAGAACTAACAAGAAAGGACCCAAGAAATTGTGGGTACCTAAGGAGAAGATAATTTCTGTTGCAGATATCCTTGGCAGCAAAGAGGACAAAAAGCAAAATGTCATGGTACCTGGACTCTGGGTGCTCGCGACACATGATGGGAAGAAGGTCTACATTCCAAGACCTGGTGCTTAAACCAGGTGGAGAAGTCAAGTTTGGAGGAGATCAGAAGGGCAAAATCATTGGCTCTGGAACCGTTAGTCTTGGTAACTCTCCTTCCATATCTAATGTACTTCTTGTAGAAGGATTAACGCATAACTTATTGTCCATAAGTCAATTAAGTGACAATGGTTATGATATAATCTTCAATCAAAAGTCTTGCAAGGCTGTAAGTCAGAAGGATGGCTCAATCCTCTTTATAGGCAAGAGAAAGAACAACATTTATAAGATTGATCTTTCTGATCTTGAGAAGCAGAAGGTGACTTGTCTTATGTCTGTTTCTGAGGAGCAATGGGTCTGGCACAGAAGATTAGGACATGCTAGTTTGAGAAAGATTTCTCAGATTAACAAACTAAATCTGGTCAGAGGACTCCCAAATCTAAAATACAAATCAGATGCTCTTTGTGAAGCATGTCAGAAGGGCAAGTTCTCCAGACCTGCATTCAAGTCTAAGAATGTTGTTTCTACCTCAAGGCCGTTAGAACTCTTGCACATTAATCTGTTTGGCCCAGTCAAAACAACATCTGTCAGAGGGAAGAAATATGGATTAGTCATCGTTGATGATTATAGCCGCTGGACATGGGTAAAGTTCTTGAAACACAAGGATGAGTCTCATTCAGTGTTCTTTGAATTCTGCACTCAGATCCAATCTGAGAAGGAGTGCAAAATCATAAAGGTCAGAAGTGATCATGGTGGTGAATTTGAGAACGAATTCTTTGAGGAGTTCTTCAAAGAAAATGGTATTGCCCATGATTTCTCTTGTCCTAGAACTCCACAACAAAATGGAGTTGTAGAGCGAAAGAATAGGACTCTACAAGAAATGTCCAGAACCATGATCAATGAAACCAATATGGCTAAGCATTTCTGGGCAGAAGCAATAAACACTGCGTGTTATATTCAGAATAGAATCTCTATCAGACCTATTCTAAATAAGACTCCTTATGAATTGTGGAAGAACAGAAAGCCCAACATTTCATATTTCCATCCTTTTGGATGTGTATGCTTTATTCTGAATACTAAAGATCATCTTGGTAAGTTTGATTCTAAAGCACAAAAGTGTTTCCTTCTTGGATATTCTGAACGCTCTAAAGGCTACAGAGTGTACAATACTGAAACATTGATTGTAGAAGAATCAATCAATATCAGGTTTGATGATAAGCTTGGTCGTGAAAAACCAAAGCAGTTTGAGAATTTTGCAGATTTTGATATTGATATATTAGAAGCAGTAGAACCAAGAAGCAAAGCTGCAGAAGCTGGCAGTCTCAGAAGAAATGGATCAGAAGATCAAGTTGCTGCATCTTTAGAGAATCTCAGGATTTCTGAAGAACCAACAGTCAGAAGATCACCTAGACTTGCCTCAACTCATTCATAAGATGAGATCCTTGGGAAGAAAGATGATCCCATCAGAACAAGGGCATTCCTTAAGAACAATGCAGAATGTCAATTAGGTCTTGTTTCTTTGATCGAGCCAACTTCTGTTGATCAAGCTCTAGAAGATCCAGACTGGATAATTGCCATTCAAGAAGAACTAAATCAGTTTACAAGGAATGATGTATGGGACTTGGTTCCTAGACCAAAAGGATTTAACATTATCGACACTAAGTGGGTATTCGGAAACAAGCTGAGTGAGAAAGGTGAAGTGGTAAGAAACAAAGCCAGACTTGTGGCTCAGGGTTATAGTCAGCAAGAAGGGATTGATTATACAGAAACCTTTGCACCAGTGGCCAGGTTAGAATCTATTCGTCTAATAATTTCTTTTGCCACTCAACACAACATCACTCTTTATCAGATGGATGTTAAGAGTGCCTTCTTAAATGGTTACATAGATGAAGAAGTTTATGTCCATCAACCTCCTGGTTTTGAAGACTCCATGTCTCCAAATCATGTTTTTAAATTAAAGAAATCATTATACGGATTGAAACAAGCTCCTAGAGCTTGGTATGAACGTTTGAGTTCTTTCCTTCTGGAAAATGGTTTCACTAGAGGAAAAGTGGACACTACTCTCTTTTGTAAAACATTTAAAAAGGATATTTTAATTTGTCAAATATATGTTGATGATATTATCTTTGGAACATCTAATGCTACACTTGGAAAGGAGTTTGCTGAGTCTATGCAGGCTGAATTTGAAATGAGCATGATGGGAGAACTCAAGTATTTCCTTGGGATTCAAATCAACCAAACTTCTGATGGAACCTATGTTCATCAAACGAAGTATGTGAAAGAACTTCTGAAGAAGTTTAATCTTTCTGAAAGCAAAGAAGCCAAAACTCCTATGCATCCAACATGTGTCCTAGGTAAGGATGAGGTAAGTAAGAAGGTAGATCAGAAGTTGTACAGAGGTATGATTGGATTTCTTCTATACCTAACTGCTTCTAGACCTGACATTCTCTTCAGTGTTTGTTTGTGTGCTAGATTCCAATCAGATCCGAGAGAATCTCATTTAACTGCGGTTAAGAGAATTCTGAGGTATCTGAAAGGTACTACTAATGTTGGTTTAGTTTACAGAAGATCCAAAGATTACAACTTAGTAGGATTCTGTGATGCTGACTATGCTGGAGATAGAATTGAAAGGAAGAGCACTTCTGGAAGTTGTCAATTTCTTGGAAGTCATCTGATCTCATGGTACAACAAGAAGCAAGCTACTATTGCCCTCTCAACAACAGAAGCAGAATATGTTGTTGCTGCTGGTTGTAGCACACAAATGCTCTGGATGAGAAGTCAATTAGAAGATTATCAGATATATGAGAGTAACATTCCTATCTTCTGTGATAATACTTCTGCTATATGTTTATCTAAGAATCCTATCTTACATTCAAAAGCTAAACATATTGAGATTAAACATCATTTCATAAGGGACTATGTTCAGAAGGGTGTTATATCCTTAAACTTTGTGGATACAGACCATCAATGGGCTGATATCTTTACAAAACCCCTTGCTGAAGATAGGTTTAAGTTCATTCTGAAGAATATCAGTATGGATTTATGCCCAAAATGAGAAGATGAAAAGATCTTATGTATGAGTATCTTCTGAAATGAGATTGGATTAGTCTTTTATAAGAAGTTCTGATTGTAATCAATTAGAAGTAGTGTTTCAGTTATTACTAACGTTTCATTGTCTAAGTTGACTCAGAATCTTTTTAAAAGTAAAACAGCTGTAACTGGCTATCCAGATGATAAACACGTGTTCACTATTTCTGGACAAGCGTGCGTGTAGTTGAGGGGACACCTACTTAGGTAACTGTGCTAATCATTTCTTTTGTCATTATTATCTCTCCTCACGTCATGTAACATTAAATTCTATCCATCATTTCCTTTTATTTCGTTTTCTTTTAATACTCTTCAAACGTTTCTTTTCCCTCTTATATTTCTCTCTCTTGCATTCAGTTTCTTTTTCGCCCTCTCTCTCTTTGCATTCATATCGTAAACCCTAGTAGTTTTCACTATCTGCAACTTCATCATGAATCCCTCGTCAAGTTCTGCAAATCAAGAAACTGATCGTAAACAAAAGAGAAAGGCAACTGATGAACCAGAAATCAAACCAAAAAGAGTAAGGATCACCTATGACCCTCTCAAAGTGAACCCGTTTGAAGCTATGATGTCTGGAAACTACTCTAGACGTGTGTATCAACCTCTTGACGGTATCCCTCAATCACCTTCCTCTTCACAAACATCCACCACCTCTTCCTCTTCATTCATCCCTCTGGAACCACCTTCTTCACCATCTGATATCTCCTCTCCTTCAACCCATCCCTCAGATATATCCTCATCTCTCTCACACCCTTTTCCCACCAGAACACCAAACCCCTACAGTTTTGTGTTTCCCGACTCCAGGTTCACTGTCAACCCTCCAACACCTACCACTCAATCATTTCTAGAGCTTTTACATTCTGATGTAAATAGCTGGTTGGAGATTCTGGGCGCTGCTCACCTTAACCATCTGGATGAGTATGCTACTTGCAACCTCTGGGATGCATTTCGTCAGGATTTTCTGGTTAGGGCTATGGACGTCCAGAGAAGGATCATGTCTGACGCACCTGGTGTTCGTGGTCGTCTCTTGGAAGTTGGTGAAAGCAGCTATCACCATCTCATCAGGAACAGAAGAGTTCTTGAAGAGAGGATACCTGCAGATGAGATGGTAGAGGAAAATCCCTGCAGAGACATTGTGGTATGGAGACCAAGGTCTCCTCACATGGTCTTTCCAGAAGTGGTTTATCCTGCTGAAGTTGCTGGTCCTACTCCTCCAACAAACCTAGCAGCTATTCTTCAAGCGTTGGAAGTTGGAGCTTCTGAGTTGCCTGAACCAGAATATGCTGAGGCTGGTCCTGAGTCAGACTCAGATGTTGAGATGGAAGGTACAGAAGCTGAAGACCTCCCAGAAGATCGTCCTGCTGAGATTGCTGTCCCTGTTGGCAGAAACTATGGTGCTTCTTTTTCTGGTGTACCCTCAGCTCTGATGGAGACCTTGGAAGCTCTGCATCAGAATCAAGCTATGCTGGCTTCTCGTTTGGACGCGCAAGAAGCAGCCAATGCTGAGTTTCGCTCCTTCATGGCAAGGCAAACTGCAAGCACTGACGGGGTTCATGACGTTCTGGCGCAGATTTTGTCTAAGCTAGGGTCTTAGTCTTTGGTCTTTGTAGTTTTCTTTCCTTGTTGCATCTGTTTTCTGCATACATCTTTTGTAATCCTGCTTGTTTAAATCAATGAAAAGTTCAATTCTGTTTCTTTCCTTTGTCGTTTTCTACATCTGAATCTTTTATATTCTTTTTGATGTTATGACAAAAAGGGGGAGAAAATATATGATAAATGATCTGATTAAATATTATCAGTTACCGGGTAAAAAGGCCTCACATTACTAACAGAACTTGCAAAGTTCTATGTTTTTAAGTTGTGCTGTTGCAGGAATCGAAGATTCAAGATCAACATGAGAAGCAACAAGATGAAGCAA
Organism: Vicia villosa; assembly: GCF_029867415.1. NCBI lineage: Eukaryota > Viridiplantae > Streptophyta > Magnoliopsida > Fabales > Fabaceae > Vicia > Vicia villosa. The sequence goes on along the minus strand of NW_026705400.1, from coordinate 69,345 downwards.
GCTGAGTGCTATGAAGCTTAAGAATCAGAAGCAAGAAGGAAGAATGTTCAGATATTCTGATGATAGAATATTATCTGAAACATTATGTCTATTTGTTCTGATACATTCTATATGGCTTACATGGCTCTGATACATATTATGTGTTCAGAAACATATTTTATGTTCTGATTCATTCATGCTGACTTTTGTCGTTTAGTTTTGTTTCTGTAACATTTAAGGATGTAGAGATGCTCTGATGATGCTCTGGTACATTCAACAATGTTCTGATACAATCTAGCATGAAGTGTGTAAGAAGAAATTCAAGCTCTGAAGCTGTCCCAATGGAAGCAAGAATCAGAAGCTGGGAATGTTCTGAAGCTCAAAGAAATTCAAGTTCTGAAGCTGTCCGCTGGAAGCAAGAATCAGAAGCTGTGAATGTTCTGAAGATCTAAAGAAATTCAAGTTCTGAAGTTGTCCGATGGAAGCAGGAATCAGAAGCTGTGAATGTTCTGAAGATCAAAGAAATTCAAGTTCTGAAGCTGTCCGATGGAAGCAGAAATCAGAAGCTGTGAATGTTCTGAGGATCTAAAAAAATTCAATATTCTGAAGCTGTCCTATGGAAGCAGAAATCAGAAGTCATGAATGTTCTGAAGATCAAGCACTGTGAACGTCTCTACCGAAATAATCAGGGAAGTCTTTTATTTATAAAATTCTTCTAGTATTAATTTCAGGGGGAGATTATTCATCTCAGGGGGAGACATATTCACATGCTTATGCTATAGCTGTGTAATTTGTCTTTAGCCGTCTGCTCTTTCTGATCGCAAATTCATATCATTTATATATGTTTTTTGTCATCATCAAAAAGGGGGAGATTGTTAGAACAAGATTTGTTCTGATCATTATTCTTAGTTTTGATGATAACAAGGATATGAATTTTGTGTGAGATAATGTGGTACTCTAATACATTGCAATTTCCCTTTCAGGAAATATATAAAGAGTATGCACAAATCAGCGCTCAAAAGCTTTGTCTCAGAAGGTTCAGCATGCAACATCAGAACATGGTCTGGCAAGACATCAGAAGATGGTCAAGGCAGAATCAGAACATGGGTCTATGGAAGCATCAGAAGAACTTGAGATCAGAAGCAGAAGCACTGAAGTTCTCATGGTATCACGCTCAGAAGCACTTCAAGGTCAAAAGACAAGAAGATGCTATGCACCAAGCTGTTTGACTCTGATGATATTCAAATATTGTATACACAAACATCAGATCAGAAGAAAGTACAGGTGGCAGGCTACGCTGACTGACAAAAGGAACGTTGGAAGCTATTAAAGGCAACGTCAGTAGACACAGCGTGAACAAGGCTCGAGGTAGTTGACAAAAGCGTGAAACATTAAATGCAATGCTGTACGGAATACGCAAAGCATTAAATGCTCCCAACGGTCATCTTCTCAAACGCCTATATAAATGAAGTTCTGATGAGAAGCAAGGTTAACGATCCTGAACGAACTTACTCTGAAAAACTTGCTGAAACGCTGTTCAAATCAAAGCTCAGAAACTTCATCTTCATCAAAGCTCACTACATTGCTGTTGTAATATATTAGTGAGATTAAGCTTAAACGTTAAGAGAAATATCACTGTTGTGATTATAGCTTTTCAGAAGCATTTGTAATACTCTTAGAATTGATTACATTAGTTTGTAAGTAACTAGAGTGATCAAGTGTTGATCAGGATACTCTAGGAAGTCTTAGCTTGTGTCTAAGCAGTTGTAATTAGAGTGGTCAGGATACTCTAAGAAAGTCTTAGCTTGTGTCTAAGCATTTGTTCCTAGAGTGATCAGGTTGTGATCAGGATACTCTAGAAGACTTAGTCGTGGGCTAAGTGGAAAACCATTGTAATCTGTTGCGATTAGTGGATTAAATCCTCAGGTGAGGTAAATCACTCCGTGGGGGTGGACTGGAGTAGTTTAGTTAACAACGAACCAGGATAAAAATAACTGTGCAAATTGTTTTTATCGTTCAAGTTTTTAGACTACACTTATTCAAATCCCCCTTTCTAAGTGTTTTTCTATCCTTCACTAACAAGTCGAGTTAGAGCTAAAAAAAATTGTGATAAACTCGAAATAGAACTCGGCCAATTCTTAACGAGTCGAGCTTGAGCTGAAAAAAAAGTTCGTCATGAACTCGAACTCGGCTAATTCTTACCGAGTCGAACTGAGTTCGACTCAACTCATTTCCAGCCCTAGTCCTGAGCATGAGGTGTGATATTTGTAATTTCTTTGAATAATATTGCGGTCGTTGTGGACCTCTATAGTTGTAATTCAAACAATGTTTTTCCTTCAATTTTATTTCAATGTTTTATCTGCCTGCAATTTTGTTTCATCGCTTTAATCGCCCACGACTTTATTTCATTATTTTAGCCGCCTACGATTTTATTTCATTGCTTTAATCATTTGTGATTTTGTTTCATCGATTTAATTGTTTGCTTGCAATTTTGTTTCATCACTTTGTACGCACGCGCAATATTGTTTCATCATTTTAATCAAGGATATTGTGATCTTTGACGTCGAGGAGGACTATGGCTGACCAAGGGTCGGGTTCTCTTTTCTGTCCCTAGGATCGGACCTAGTTTGATTTTGATGTATCAAAGGCTTCACTGTCTCTGCTCTGGAAGGCTAGCTACCAAGAGAGGCATGTGTGAGTATTTTCTTTGTTTCCCATTTATTTTAGGGGTATCTTTAAAAATTTTCGACAAACAACATTGTATCACTCGTTTCAAAGTGTTACATAAAATAATAAGTGACTACAAGCTTTAAGATACTTTAACTATAATATTGTTTCAACTTTAAAGTGTTCCAGGTTCTTGAGATGGGTTCACCAGTTAGAGTTACTAGGCTATAAGTCCCTTTTCCTATCCATGGCATTCTTTCCTTCGATGTTGGCGCTTCTCATCTATAAGTCTCGGAGATGGACTCATTTTTTGTACATGGCCTTCGTTGCTTGTTTGACTACGATACTTATGAGGGTATTTGTTGTTCTCTTTTCTTCTATGACATCAATATCTTCTATGATTTCCCAACCATTCTCGTCTTTTGATAGGGTATAAGGTGTCCTCCAATTTAACTTTTCTAATTCAACCGAGATCACAACTTTGGTTCTATATGTTAGTAGAAAAGGAGTCTCGCCTATTATGGAGTGAGGTGTAGTCATATATGCCCAAAGGAAGTGTGGGAGCTCATGTTCCCAATTTCCTTTATCCTACTCGAGTCTTTACTTTATCCCCTTGAGAATTACTCGATCAACTTACTCGTTGTGACGGGGGTGTTCTAGTGATGTGAATTTTTGCTTTACCTTCAAATCTTCCAATATGTTCTTGAAGTTCTTGTCTCTGAATTGCGCCATGTTATCTATTATGATGGCTTTTGGGATCCCGTATTTGGCTAGGATGCTTCTCTTGAAAAAATTTAACAGGTTGGGTGTCGTGATATTTTCCACTACTTTTTCTTCAATCCATTTGGTGAAGTAGTCCACTGCCACAATGTGATACTTGAGTTATCCTGGAGTCAAGGGAAAATGGTCAATAGTATCCACCCCAATGTGAGAAAGGCTAATGTGTTGTTAATACATGTAGACAAGATTTGAATAATTACTTAGTAAATTAAGTTTTCACTCTTCCTGAAATAGATTGATAGACAAGCTTTGAACCAATTATTTATTAGAGCATGTGTGCATAATTCACATATGAAATCTCGGTACTATCAAAAGAATTATAAAAATTGACATATTTAATATGGTCTTCTGTCACATATCCTTTTCATGAGAATTTAAGAGAAAAGTTCTTTAACTCTCTAAAGCAACTCCACTTCATTCTCATATAGGTAGACTATATCAAAAATACATCCATAATTATGCATTCCAACAATCATATGATAAATGTCTATAAAGAAGAAAACTTCATCTTATGACATTTATTATTATGGTTAAGATATTTTTATCTCTTGGGATGTATCTTTTGTCAAGTACTTCATTCATTATAATAATATACTTTCATCATTGAACTCAAGACTTGATGTTAATCAAGTGTGAGTTAATTTTTCATTATCGGTGATTAATTAGATATGGGCTTGTATCACATCCCTACATGATACCTTCTACGTCATATCATTATCAATTATTTTGTCAACTAATTACAAGATATTTCTATTTTATTAATTTTGAATATTCAAACACACAGACATACATATATCTTTTATTTATTTATGGTAGTTTAACCAACTATTTCACAACCATGATAATGTAACCACTGAATTAATTTGTATCTCGTGCTAACATTCTTAATCACTCAACATTTGTTATTAAATCATTTAAGAACAAGAAAAACAATTTTAAATTTAAATTTTCTTCAATAAGCACACAATATACTTTACTTAATAAAAAAACATGTAAAACAACAATATTACCAAATTTTTATACCCAAAACAGTCATCATCATATATTTATAATATTCAATATTCATCTTGTAGAGATGATTTAATAATATTAAACATAAACCCATTAAAACTAAACCTAAATTTTTAGAATTAATTTTAATTCTCTTAAAACAACTCTTATCATTTACATAGCATACAAACGTACATGCATAAACTTAAAATTCATTATACAATTATCAAACATTATAATTTATATTATATCTTAAATGACATAAGATTGATCCTTAAGTCATAACACTTTAATAAATTTAATAATAAAAGAACATTAAAAATAAATGAAATTGGTTAAATAAGATTGAATGAATGGACAAAGAATAAGAAAGAAAGATGTTTCAATGAAAATGGAGAAAGAAAAAGAAAGAAAGAAAGAAAGATATTTATAAAATTGATATTTAAGTCACAATACTTCTGTAGATGTTTCTTTATCAGGGCCGGCCCAACCCATGTTAAGGCTTAAGGCGAATTTAGAAAATGAGATTTCAAATTATATTTTTATAAAATCAGTTATTATTATTATTTTTTTAATTTGTAAAAATTATTTATTAAATTAATGTAAAATTAATTAATTTAATGTTTTTGAAATATCATAAATTTTAAATTTTAAACAACTTTTTAAGTTTTAGATTAATTTATTTAACTATTCTAGTTGACATTATTTTAAATTTAAGTAAAATAAAGTTTAGAAATAAATAAATAAAAAGATTACAAATTAAGATTAAATGTGAAAAAATACTATTTGATTGTCAATATATTATTTCATATAAAATCACTCTCACCAAATATGAATTGTTGATGAACTATAGAATTAAAATTTAAAACCAAAAATAACATTTCAAAAATTTAGCTATTTGTTTAAAACAAAATAAAAAACCTACTTTATAAAAACCTACTTTATAAAAACCTACATTTCAAAAATTTATAGATTGTAAATTAAATTTAAATATTTTGAACTTGAAATATAGAAGAGAGAATGTTTTTATATTTTTTGTAAAATATTTAATTCATTCTTATTACATAAAATTAGAAAAACATATGAAAATTTATTTTAAAGTTATATTATTAGTATTATTGTGCAGTAAATATAGAAGTTTATAAAAACGGTATTTACTTTAATCACGTTATAAAAACCATTAAACACATAAAATCCTAAGAAATTATATTATTTAAGTGATTTTTGTAATATTTGTAACACCAAATAAATAAAATATATTAAAATTTTGTGACATTAATTATACAAAATTTAAAAATATTTTTAGAAATTCTAAATTAAATTAAAATATTTTAAAATTGAAATATAGAAGAGAGAGCGTGTGTGTTTTTATATTCTTTGTAAAATCTTTAATTCATTCTTATTATATAAAATTAAAAAATAATATATAAAAAATTATTTGAAAATTATATTATTATTATAATTATGAAGTAAATATAGAAGTTTATAAAATTAGAGGGGATAGATAATTATATTTAAATGAATATAAACGTGATAAAATTTCTTATGCTAAAAATATTTACTATATAATTATTTACGGTTTATAAATAAAGCTATGATAATGTAAAAATAAGTGGATAAATTATTAATACTACATATAAATAATTTAATTATTTAATAATAATTATTGTATAAAATAATTGAGTATTTTGAAAATCATTAAATATAATAAAGCAACTTTGCCCCTTGTCCTTCAATTAATTAGTGAAATTACCAATTAAAACTTAAATGAAACAAAAAATTAGGTTGAATCAATACTCTCTTTTTCAGAGAAAAAACACACGCCTCTCATCCCATTCTTTTCTCTCTTCTCTTTTCCTCTGTTTCTCCATTACTCTTTAGAGAAAACAAAATAACACAAATAAAAAATTTCTTTCAATCTCTCTAGGTCTCACTCACAGATTCAAACATCAAACACAAAAAATTACTCAAACCCCCAATCAAACCCTTGAGCCCCAATTTAGATCTCAAATGTTCAAGGTTACAAATGCAAGATTTTGCAGAAATCTAAAAGCATAAATAAAAAAATACAGACGAAAAATAAAAGTTATGTATGCTCTGTTTACTTCAAATCTTCTTCTTCGTGTGGCTTTGACTACAAATATAAACTTCTATTTCTTCTTCTTTTCTGTAGCGATCTGAGATGAATGAATATTGTTGTTGTTGTTTTATATTGGTTGAGTGTGTTGACATTGTTTGTTTAGGGTGAAGGTGTGGCAGAGGTGTAGGTATTTTGGTGGTGATTTTCGGTGTATGTAATGAAGAGGATATGAAGGTTTATTATATAGTGTGTTTGAAGAGTGGAGTGATTTGAAGAGAATACTTTTGAATACTTTTGAAGATTGGATAAGGATCAACATGAATTTTTAGATGAAATTTCATATGTTTTACGCTTCTCCCAAAGAATTTTTTGGATTTCCAATTGATTCCAATAACTTTACATCTCTCAATGTGACTATTGAGTTGTCCTAGATGGTAGTATATTTTATCATTATAAATAATTAGAAATTAATGAAATAATTAATTAAAGATTAAAAAATAATTATAATTAATTATAGAAACTTTTTATTAATAGCAAACATAAAAATAGCATGGAGTCTAAAAATTTGACAAATGACAAACTTGCCAAAAAAAACTCATCTTGCTTTATTATATTTTATGATATCAAATCCTCGTGATCACATGATCTTTAATGATCAATTAAAAAACTTCATTACTAATAATAATAATATTAAATTGTTGTACTTGTTCATATATATATATCCGGAAGACGTAAAGCTGCTAATTAATTACTGCACATTGATAGGAGTATTACTGTACTAGTATTGATTCACGTGAGAATAATGCATTCCATATACTGTATACAAAATTGAAAATGAATGCAACAAAATCTCACTAAAATAACACATATAGGAGAAAAAAAAGACAAAAAAAGGCAGGCAAAGGCCTTCTTTACCTGCCCTTAGGGCCAGGCCTGTTCTTTATTCATGTATATTTATTTAGAGAATTTCTTTATTGACCTTCCTATAGGGTGACCCCCAGCGAAATTTCCAACTTGCCCCTACTTTGGAGATGTATCTTTGAAGTATTTTTTTTTATAGATTTTTTCAGACTTCGGAAATGCATCTCCGAAAACACCAAAAAATTGAGGTAAACAAGTTTTTTGTCAAACCCAAACCCTCTCCAAAACTTCCATCAATATCAATCCATTTTCGCCTCAAAATCAAGTTTCAAATTGTTGATCATGTTAAAGGGAGCATAGAAAACTACAATTTGAGGTAAACATCTTTCATTTCATCCCCTATTTCACTACATTGTTGTTGATTTCTATGATGAAAACTCCGTCAGTTCGGAAGTTCATTTCCGAAATAAGTCACCTAACAGATTTCAAAAATGTACTTCCGAAATAATGTCTGGCAGTATTAAAAAAACAATTTTGACCATTTTTGCTAATTTTTGCATATGTTAGGTATGGTGCATCCGGACAACATTGTCGCCGATGACGTAGTAGTTCCGGAAGATGTCAACGTTAATAACGATCCGGTTAACGATGTTAAATTCATGATCAATGCGGTGGATGTACGACAACAATTTATAAATGACCGGAGCTTCGCTTGTCGTGAACAATTGCTTGATTGGGTTCGTAGTGAAGCTAGTAAACTTGGATTTGACATTGTTATTTTAAGGTCCGACAATGGAAATAGTAGATGAAAAGATTTTGTCGTTTTGAATTGCGAGAGAGGTGGGAGGTATGTAACAACAAACCGGGTGTTAAAACACGAAGATACGGGATCGAGAAAGTGTGGGTGTCCGTTTAAGTTGCGCGTGACTCGGAGGATTGATGATTTGTGGCGTTTAAGCGTCATTTGTGGAATTCATAATCATGCCTTGGATGCCAAGCTACACAGGCATCCAACAGCGTGTCGGTTGTCCCACGAAGAGAAGAATGTTATTTCGGATTTATCGATAATCAAAGTGGCGCCGAGAAACATACTTGCCTATTTGAAGCAAAAAAAACCAGATAGCGTTTCAAATATCAAGCAAGTATATAATGAATGACACAATCTTAAAGTCTTGAAAATTGGCTCTCGGTCGGAAATGCAACAACTTTTGAAACTATTAGGCAATAACCAATACGCGTCAAACTTCCGAACGTGCGAGGATAAAGTTACGGTGTGTGACATTTTTTGGACTCATCCCGAAAGTATCGAATTGTTCAACAAATTTCCAACCGTTCTTGTGATGGATTCGACGTACAAGACCAACAAGTATAGGCTTCCGCTTCTAGAGATTGTATGGTGACCTCGGCGGACAAGACATTTTCGGTCGGATTTTCTTTTTTGGAATGTGAAAAAGAAGATAACTTTACACGGGCTTTGGGAATATGCAAGTCTTTGTTGGTTGATCAAAAGAATATGCCAAGTGTCATTGTTACCGACCGAGACAATGCTTTGATGAATGCGGTTGATACCGTCTTCCCGACATCGACCGCATTACTTTGCCGGTATCACATAACGTGCAACGTGAGAAGTAAGCTCAAACCTGCGGTTGGCACGAAAGATAGGCCGGATGAAAACGGTAAAGACATCAAAGCCGGTGTTGTGGTGGATAGGATTATGGCCGCATGGAGGGAGATTTTATATGCACATTCCGAAGAGTTGTATACCGAGAAATTGGTACACTTTAGGTCTTTGTGCGTTTCTATTAAGACTTTTTGTCATTATGTCGAATCCACTATCATTGACAAAGTAAAGGAAAAAGTTGTTTGTGCTTGGACGGATCGAGTAAGACATCTTGGTTGCACTACAACTAACCGAGTTGAATCCGCACATGCGGCGTTGAAGAGATGGTTTGGTGATAGCAAGGGTGATTTGTATCGGGTATGGGACACCGTGAACCAAATGCTCAAAAATCAACACAATAAAATTCAAACATCTTTCGGTCGGAGCAAGACGGTTATGGAACACCGGTTTAAGGGCCAAAATCTATTCTCGCAATTGATTTACAACATATCCCGTTCGGGATTGAATTTTATGTTTCATAAAGCAAAGCGGGCGGAGACAACGGGTCCAGATAGTTCTAAATGAGGGTGAACAATTAGAAAAACATACAGGCTTCCATGTGCTTGTATACTTTTTAAAAAGATGAAGTTGAATTCACCCATACGCATGGATGAAGTAATCGACCATTGGAAGAAGCTCCATTTTGATGATTTTGAGCCACCGAAAGAAAATGATTCCAAAATCACCATGTCCGACGATTTGAAAGTGATAATGGATAAGTTTGCTAAAGCGGATGACACAATAAAAATGTACATAAAAGAACAATTGCGAAAAATTGCATTTCCGGAGACCACCGATTTGAAACCGCCATCTCAACCGGTTAAAACGAAAGGTGCGCCGAAAAACCCAAAAAATAACCAAGAAGACACATCAACCAAATGATCTCCTTCCTACTTTGAACATGTTGATGCATTGATCCCGGATTCACCAACACCAAAGTCCAAGTGTAATGGTAACAAGGGAGCGCATATTTCGAAGCCACCTCGCACACCTCCGATCAAAAAATCTCCCATGATCTACATTGATGAGATGGCGTTTTTTATGCACAAATATATTGATAACATATTTGATGTTGGCACCGACGACAATTGTGGATATCGGGCCGTTACGGGTTTGCTCGGAAAAGGAGAAGAAAATCACACTCTAATTCGACGAGCACTTATTTCGGAGTTGACTTCGCATAGGGACATCTACGCCCGACTCTATGAAAATCAAGAAAACTTTAAGAAACTTAATGCTTCACTTGTTCCATCACTAAGCGGTATCGCCCCGGTTTCGAAGTGGATGTCATTCCCCGATATGGGTCATCTCATAGCAAGTGCGTACGATCGGGTGTGTGTCGATTTGACGAGATTTGGATTATGTGAGACATTCTTTTCATTTCATAGCCGACCTCCTTTGGACGCGTTGAGCCACATCATATGAATCGGGTATCTAAGATCGCGCCACTTTGTGCAAGTTTTTTTGAAACCGGGGTGTCTTATACCGGCTACTTCTTGTCAGTGGACGACACATCATACAAATGAGGCGGAGACTTGGCCGGATCCTTTCGTTGAAAGAATGACAGAGTTTGAAGAAATGATGAAGCAAGAGCGTGAGGAAAATAGAGAGCGGTCGAAGAACATACCGATTTTAGATCTAAGCGCCACCGATTGGTTCGGCGAATTTTAGTTTTAACCGAACCGTTTTTTTTAATGACCGGTGCGTGTCATTTTTTGTATGTATTATCGTTTACCATGTAAAATCAAACCGATTCAATACATATATAATATAAGTATGTTTAATGTTGTCATTGTTTATGTTGTGCCTATTTTGTATGTATTTGTTATTGTTATCTCAAAACAGAATGCAATGCACAAAATGTGATTTTTCACCTCTGTTTATGCATAATTCGGAAGTTCATTTCCGAAATATAGCTGTTTTTGGACTTATTTCAGAAGTTCATTTCCGAAACATCCACTGAATGTAAGATAAGGTTTGTTGGGCCATTATTTCTCCAATAAGTCTATACATACAACACAATCTTTTTCATCCTCATCACACCACAAAACACCAATGATACAAACCTACCCCCACCTAGCATACGTCTACTTCACTAGTGGCTACTTGATGTCGTTCCAATTCCGCTTCTCGCGCGACACGCCGTTCGCGGAATTGATAACGTCGCTCAACACACTATTGCAATATCCAGAAAATCGGAAGATTTTCAAGCTTGAGTACCGCTCACCATCGCTAAACGACGAGGGAGACATTCAATTCACCCCATTCGAAATCAAGAACGACGAAGATTTAGCGGTTTTGTGGACAACTTTCGACCGATTTTCTTCGAAGTGTCCGATCGAGTTGGATGCGAAACTTCAAAGATCGGGGCTGACGTTATCAAAATGTTGACTCATCCTCACCTACCCGTGTTTAACAATATGTAACTTTAATTTTATGTAATGTGATCTTTGTAATCTTCATCCTTTAAATAAATCGAATTGTTGTTGTTTGTTATTTTTCTTCTGTATCAGACTTTATTTCGGAAGTACATCTCCGAATTCTTCCAAGGGGGTGAATTCGGAGATGCACTTCCGAATTCACCTATTTTCTGGAAAAAACATTATTTCGGATGTACATTTCCGAAATCAGTTTTTTTCATAAAAAAAATGTTTTCGGAAGTGCATTTTCGGAACCACATTTTTTCTCATAAAAAAGTGACTTCGGAAATGCATTTCCGAAATAAAGGGGCATTTTGAGATTTTCGCCACGGGTGACCAAAAAGGTAGGGGGGTCAATAAAGAAATTCTCATTTATGTAACTAATTTATTAAATAAAAATTCAATACTTCATGATTGGTAATTATGAAGAGATAACAACCAAATTTTATATTCAATTTATTTTTAAATAAATACAAATATTACTCTCATATAAATTATAATACACAATAAGTTATATAAATCAAATAAAAATCACTCTTTATTACACACAACATACACATAATTATAACATTTTCAACATCAAATGCACATTCTTAAAAGTCAGTAATTTTTAAAAGTTACTTCTATACAACAAAATGATCATTTCATGCGCTTGAAATCTTCTCTTTGTACATCTCTTTCAAGAAACTACACTCCCTTTTAAAATGTCTTGGTTTAATACAATTGAAACACCTTTCTTTCTTTCTTTCTTTCTTTCTTTCTTTCTTTTTCTTTGTCCATTTTCATTATTGTCATGAACATCTTCATCATCTATGTTCATATTATCATTGGACTTATTAGATTTTTCATCTTCCACAAACATGTATTTTCTCATGAGTAAATTTGTCTTTAATGTATTCTTCTTTGTGATACTCTTATTCTAATAGAAGATGATTACCCCATTGCTCAAGAGATATATCTTCCTTTTTATTTTTCAGGGACCTTTTTATATCCTTTCATGAAGGTGAGAGTTTGTCTATTATGGAAGACAAGACCCAATAATGGTTTCGTTGATGTGCATTTTGTGTTGTTTGTAATTATTGAGAATATGTTTAATATCATGCATTTGCTTCAAACACATCTATCATCTACCATTTTATAAGTATTGAAATGGGAAACAAAAAATTTCTTACTTGTAGCATCTTCTTGCATGAATCTTAACTCTAGTTTATCGCATAGGTCATTTGTAGATTGACTGTTTTTATAGATATCAAACAAGGAGTCTAACATACCGTTGAGAATATAGGTCATGCAAATATAGTCATCATTTTCCTATATTTTCTTCTCTCTTGTTTTAGCGAATATTTCTTCTTCCCTTTCTAATGGTCTTGTTGTATTAAGAACACATACCACTTTTAAAGTTGTAAGCAACATCCTTTTTTGCCAACGAATAAAGTTGGATCCATCAAACTTATCCAATTACTCAAAATTATATGTCATTTGTTTGAGTGACGTTGTCATTGTTAAGTAATAATTGAACTTAAAGATTGTTGGATATTTGTGGTTGTTGGAAAGATGTAGCAGCACTATAACAAAGAAGATAGTGATGAAGAATGTACTTGTAAAATTTAAAGCACGTGAATTCACACTAAGCTTTAGGTTTAATTTCCCCCACCAATTATTATATATCGGATGCAATAGAGATTGACATAGAATTCCCTTTTCGATACTTTGAACACTTTAATGTGAATTGCACAACCACACTAAGTTTATCTTTTATTAATAGGTTAAAAAAAATGTTTTTTATACTTCACTCATTCATTAATGAAGTAAGAGATGATTTTAGAATATTTAAATGTGAGAGAAATGGATTAGAAAAAGTTATATTTCATGTATATATTTCTATTTTTTTATTCTTTTTGATTTCCAAGTGTCTCTTTTTATAGAGAAGTTTATGTCACCCGATGAAGAGAAATACCTTTTAGATTAAATTACTCATTTACAATAATGAACAAATATATCTTTTCAGCATTCAAATTGAATCACAGTGATGCATTAGTTTAGTTGGTAAAGGAGCCCGTTTGAGCCCGTTCTCTGTTAAAAGGTCATGTGTTTGAATTTTTGTGTTTTCATTCGTTCTGAATTAAAATTTTAGGGAGTTTCTAACCCTACCCTATTTGTTGGAAAATCCCCATACAAAACTGCGAAAATATGCCTCTAAATTCTAAAAATATACGTATCTAAAATCATACTAACAAAAGTGTTGCAAATGAGATACCTCTATTATGCATAAAAAAAATGTTTGGAGATTAATCTCCTGAATCCAAAAGTGTTGTAAAGTTTTGGAAAGAGTTAATTTAAAATCTTAGAAACTACCTTGGTTTTTAGTAGCTCGTACCATGTGGGAGCAAAGACAAGACTTTGAAGGTGTTTACCCTAGTTTTGATCTTAAGGAGAAGATCACTCTCAACACGGGTGGGAGTAATAATGTTATGGATCAACTAAAGCATGAGCTACATGATAGAAGCTACAACAGACCCAAAAGAAAAATTAAGAAGTCAACCCGTTATAATTAGGGGAAGAATCTAAAATAGTCAAATTATAATAAAACAAAATATGCAGTTGCATGAGTTGTATCTTATCATTAGGGAAATAGTGACAACTGTCCAATTTTACCCTTAATTGCAGGCAGTACCATTAGAGATTCTTCAATAAAAAAAGACAAGAATGTAATGGAAAAAGAGAATACTATTAATCAATATACTATTCTCTCTTTCTCTTTGGCTTTTTCTCATTGGGGGAATTCAATTTCATTGACACCCCACCACCACCATCTTAACTCTTAAGATGAACACATTGAATAAACTACCTCTTATGTTCTGATATCAAGCATGGCTTAAACCAGAAAACACTGAGATATTATCTAAAACATTAATTTTATATGTTGAATAACGTGTAATGATTTAATAGGTTGTGTGTGTGCTGGTATGAATTTTAAGTTTTTTTTTTTTAAGATGAACACATTGATTTAAAGTGAGATGAACTCATGGAATAACTTACTTCATATATTTGTGTTGATATCAAGCATGGCTTAAATTAGGAAACATTGAGATGTCATGTTAAAAATTGATCTAACTTTCAGTGATTTTCTAAGCATGACTTATAAGTGATTTTCCTACATTGTAGTTGAACTTTGAACCATGTCAAGGAGTACTATATTTATAGGTGACTTGAAGATATGAAGACAAGAATGGAAGCTTGCAAGTACATATGGGCAAGACACCATAGTTATGACTTCACCTTCCTCATGCTGACTGAGATAACACGTGAAAAATGATTTTTTTTACCACAGTATCATGTTTATAGGAAACAAATACCATTATACCATTCATTTCAATCATATATATATATATATATATATATATATATATATATATATATATATATATATATATATATACACCATCTTCAACTATCTAACTAATAAGAGTAATGTTATTCTTACGCTCATATTATACACCAATACTTACACCAAACACTATTCACCGTATTTATACAGTGAACAATGTTTTTTAAAATAAAATAATAATTTTTATTTTTAAAATTAAGGACGACACTGTTCATGTACGGACGTGCATTAACCAACTTCATTACTGTATTAACCAAGTTTTTACACTGCATTAACCAAGTTTGATGACTGCTAAAAATTATTTTTAATACCTGGATGTTGCATTAACCAACTTCATTACTGTATTAACCAAGTTTTTACATTGGATTAACCAAATTTGATGACTACTGTAAAGTATTGTTTATGGGTGTAAGAATAACATTACTCAAATTTGGTTAATGCAGTGTAAAAACTTGGTTAATGCAGTAATGAAGTTGGTTAATGCAACATCCAGGTATTAAAAATATTATTTAGCAGTCACTAAACTTGGTTAATGCAATAGTGAAGTTGGTTAATGCAACATCCAGGTATTAAAAAAATTTTTAGCAGTCATCAAACTTGATTAATGCAGTGTAAAAACTTGGTTAATGCAATAATGAAGTTGGTTAATGCACGTCCGTATATGAACAGTGTCGTCTGTAATTTTAAAAATAAAAAAGATTTTTTATAAATATTATTATTTTATTTTAAAAAACACTGTTCACCGTATAAATACGGTGAACAGTGTTTGGTGTAAGTATTGGCGTATAATATGGGTGTAAGAATAACATTACTCAACTAATAATAAGACATGCCACCAAATTCTCTAAAACACCCTTAATGAAAAATAAAATTGCCCTTAACAAAACCCTTTATTGTAATTTCCTAAATCAAATTTTTATTCTCACCAATCACATTTACTCATTCCTCCAATGGCACTTCTTTTTCATAACCCTATTGGTTGTTTCTTAATATCCCGTGGGTATTTCCCTTCATTCTTTAAAATCTAAAAAACTATTCAAAACATATCTATCTCTTTCATTTTCAATACATTTATCTTCTTCCATTTCATATTTTCCATTCTCTCTCCATAAGAAACCAAACTCAGTCCTTCCAGCTTCTTTGTCCGCTTTCAACATCCATGCACTAAGGTAATATATGGTTTTTCCATAAAACCTTTATGTTGTAGTTGTAGTCTTTCATTATGTTGAAAAAAGAGAATAATTTATATCCTACTGTCATGTAATTTAATGACAAGATACATATAAGTTTTGGATTCTGATGATAATAAATTTTAGGTTTTGAATGCATGTTAATCTTTCTATTTGCACAAATTTAGAATGAAAATATGATGGAATTGAGAGTAAGAACTGGTGGAAGAATGTCCAATGGTGAGTTTACTTTGAAAGAGCCTTTTTATTGTCATTACTTGAGAGTTAAGCTACCCATCCTATTTCAAACTTTCAGTTTAATATATGCTCTTGCTATTTCAGTTTTCAATTTAACTTCATTAATGTAACTATATAGTTTTGATGGTTAAGAAACTCTATGAAAGCATTGTTTGAGAGAAGGTTATTTTTTCCTTTGATTATTGAAAGAGATTTAATGAGTGGGTGGTATGTGGTTTTGAAGACTAATAACATGATGAATTTTGTATTATCTTATTAGATGAACTATACTGATACATTTTTCTTATTTCCTTTTGTTTTTATATATCAGCAAATTAGCGTGATTTTATTTTGGATTAATTTACACTTTTGGTAGGTTAAGCTGCATTATCTTATTTAATATATACTTTCAAAGTGTTTAAGTGCCGAATTACCAAATCAGTTATTTGATTCACCAACCTCGATACAATACTTGTTCAATACCATATATTATTGAAGATGGTTAGGTAGTTAGTTAGATTGGTTAGCTTGTGACTCAAGTAAGTTATTTGAATCACAACATCACTATGCCTTTCATGTAATGCAATTCTTAAACTTAAGTGAAAAAATCTTAGCAAACCTCTCTCCCTCTCTTTTTTTCTGGTTTTTCTCATTCTCCTTTATGTTTACTTGCTTTTCATGTAACAGATTTTGCTTCGCCATTAGCTTATTCCCATTTCAAATAACAGAACAACTAAATTGCATCACTTTAAAACTGAATTAAGAAAACAGAATAACTAAACTGCTTCACTTTAAAATTGAACATTGTTATTTATTTTAAATTCATTTAAGGAAAAAAAGAATAGAATGTACATAGTGTTATTTGTTCCTGCAAGTTTTATCATCTACTAAAAAATGAATGAACAAAAACTAAACGAATACTTGAAAATAAATAAATCAAAAACTAAAATCTAACCATCTCCTAGTTAGATTTGTAGTTTCTCTTCTTCCATTTCATATTTTCCGTTCTCTCTCCATAAGAAACCAAACCCAGTCCTTCCAGCTTCCTCGTCCGCTTTCAACATCCTTGCACTAAGATAATCTATGGTTTTTCCATAAACCCTTTATGTTGTAGTTGTAGTCTTTCATTTTGTTGTATTGATGTTGTTTCTCTGCCATTTCAAACACAAATCCCATTCTCTTTTCATTCTTCCGAACCTATTCAAGAGGTTGAAGATCCGATATTTTCCCAACTGATTTCTCTCCCTTACTGAAATTTAATCTCTGCCCTGAAGCTATTTTGTTCTTCTCGTCTCAATGTATTGTTTATTGACGTTCATCTTCCTTCCTATTTTTTTCTTTCTAAATCACGATCCTTGGAGATTTACGGATTTGGTGTGAATTCTAATTTAATGACTACTCAATAGCTCTATTATGCACTTGAAATGGTTGTTGAACACTCTTAGCTTTATGTATGTTGCTTTTAATTTTTGTACATACATGGAGCTTAGCGTTTTTTCCTTAATAATATGGATTTTTCATATTTATTTTCGTCTTTTTTCCAACATCGTTGTTAACAGTAGCTTTGGTTTGGTTTCTATTTTTACTTTCATTTTTCTACATGGAGCTTAGCTTAGCTTAACTTTGTTAATTATTTTACAACTTGGATCTTTAAAATCCTATCAATCCTATAATGAAAAGTGGTATAAATTATATGAAGTCATCATCGTTATTAGTGACAACAGAAGGTTAGTGCGTGTTTGAGGAAGGTTTCTGCAACTCTTTTTTGCTTTACAATTTACAAGCTAATAAATTGAGCTTTTTTTAATTTTGTTTATAAAGGTTAATCCTGCTATTGCATATATATACATATAAATGAGTTTAAGGAATCTGTTATATTCTCGTAAAGCCGATGTATTAATTGATCCAACTCAAGAGTGCAACAAAGGAAATTATCTCTTTTTGATAATAATTGACACTTGCATTCCAGTGCTATTTTTGTTTATAATTATATTTCAGTTCTATCTTTAAAAACTTATCAATTTTTAAATTCATTTGAGTGTCTTTTGGAGTTTTTTATTTGATTTTTAAACCAGTTAATACTTATCTTTCTCGAGTATGATAAACCATAATTTTAATGGAATATAAAGCCTTTTGGTGATCCAAATGGAAGCATAAGGTGATCCAAATGTATCTATTAATTGGCACCGACATGAATGAGGCATTTTGGAAGAATACTTATTGTATTTATAGTAATGATTTCTTAGGAAACATCTAGGAAATGCTAAAATTTATAAGTTGGATAGTTTCTTAATGTGTTTTTCTTATAGGCACTTTTTGTGTGGTTCATGACATATTTTCTTCAACTGTGTTGCAAAATTATTGCCGTGATTTTAATTTGGATGTTTAATATTAGTTTAATTTTGAACTATATTATTTACAATTGTGTCTTTTATTTACTTGTTATTTTGCTATTTCAGTTTAACTTTAGCAAAAGTATTATGTCTATTAAATTGTCTTGGCTGGTTATTACCTTTTCATGTTTTTGGCAAATAACTACTTTGATTTGTTCCTGCAAGCTTTTATCTAACTATGAGATGTTTGGTAGTTAGTTAAGTTGGTTAGCTTGTGACTCAAGTAAGTTATTTGAATCACAACATCCCTATGCCTTTCATGTAATGCAATTCTTAAACTTAAGTGAAACAATTTTAGCAAACCTCTCTCCCTCTCTTTTTTCTGGTTTTTCTCATTCCTCTTTATGTGTTACTTGCTTTTCAAGTAACAGCTTTTGCTACACCATTAGCTGTATCCCATTTCAAATAACAGAACAACTAAATTGCATCACTTCAAAACTGAGTTAAGAAAACAGAACAACTAAACTGCTTCACTTTAAAATTGAACATTGTTATTTATTTCAAATTCATGTAAGGAAAAAAAGAATAGAATCTACATAGTGTTATTTGTCTTGCAAGTTTTATCAACTACTAAAAAAATAATGAACAAAAACTAAATGTACACTCTTTATTTCATTTCACTCCAGCCACCACAAAATCTACATCAAGTGGTTTCAAACCAAAGTTTCAAAATAGCACCTTATGAGTACCACAAAATTAGGTCTGTAAATCTACCACTTTTGTTCTTCAAATTGTATATCATTACTCCAGTACTTTCTTGCCTATTACCTATTATAATGTGATCCTGGTAAAGATAGAGTGGTCTCCATTGGAACTGGTTCAAGCTGGAACTGGTAGGATCATTTCTCCCCGGGAAGCAGTCATAAGTGACTCCAAACAATTTGCATATTAGTTTATCAAGAGAAGATGGAAAAACCATTTGTGCTTCCAACAAGTAATCGTAGTGATGAAACAGTGGTCCAGGAAACAATAGTGAGTGAAGGTGAAAATAGTGATAGAATCACATCATGAATTGGGGCTAAGAGTTTTTTGCGACTTTAATTTGAACGAGCTCCCGACTAATGATATTGAAACAGTGAAGTCAAGATTTGTTCGAAACTTTGATTTGAACGAACTTCCAACTAATGATGTTGAAACATAATGAATGATATTCTCTTTGTTATATTTTGATGTTTATGTTGAAAAAAGAGAATAATTTGTATCCTACTATCATGTAATTTGATGACAAGATATATATAAGTTTTAGATTATGATGATAATAAGTTTTCAGGTTTTGAATGCGTGTTAATCTTGCTATTTGCACAAATTTAGAATGAAAATATGATGGAATTGAGAGTATGAACTGGTGGAAGAAAGTCCATAGTAAGTTTACTGTGAAAGAGCCTTTTTATTGTCATTACTTGATAGTTAAGCTACCCATCCTATTTCAAACTTTCAGTTTAATATATGCTCTTGCTATTTCTGTTTTCAATTTAATTTCATTAATGTAACTATATATAGTCTTGATGGTTAAGAAACTCTTTGAAAGCATTTTTTGAGAGAAGGTTATTTTTTCCTTTGATTATTGAAAGAGATTTAATGAGTGAGTGGTATTTGGTTTTGAAGACAAATAACATGATGAATTTTGTATTATCTTATTAGATGAACTACACTGATACATTTTTCTTATTTCCTTTTGTTTTTATATATCAGTAAACTAGCGTGATTTTATTTTGGATTAATTTACACTTTTTGTAGGTTAAGCTGCATTATCTTATTTAATATATACTTTCAAAGTGTTTAAGTGCCGAGTTACCAAATCAGTTATTTGATTCACCAACCTCTGTACAATACTTGTTCAATACCATATATTATTGAAGATGGTTAGGTAGTTAGTTAAGTTGGTTAGCTTGTGACTCAAGTAAGTTATTTGAATCACAACATCCCTATGCCTTTCATGTAATGCAACTCCTAAACTTAAGTGAAATTTTTTTAGCAAACCTCTCTCCCTCTCTTTTTTCTGGTTTTTCTCATTCCCCTTTATGTGTTACTTGCTTTTCAAGTAACAGATTTTGCTTCGCCATTAGCTGTTTCCCATTTCAAATAATAGAACAACTAAATTGCATCACATCAAAACTGAATTAAGAAAACAGAACAACTAAACTGCTTCACTTTAAAATTGAACATTGTTATTTATTTCAAATTCATTTAAGGAAAAAAAGAATAGAATGTTCATAGTGTTATTTGTTCCTGCAAGTTTTATCATCTACTAAAAAATGAATGAACAAAAACTAAACGAATACTTGAAAATCAATAAATAAAAAACTAAAATCTAACCATCTCCTAGTTAGATTTGTAGTTTCTCTTCTTCCATTTCATATTTTCCTTTCTCTCTCCATAAGAAACCAAACCCAGTCCTTCCAGCATCCTCGTCCGCTTTCAACATCCTTGCACTAAGGTAATCTATGGGTTTTCCATAAACCCTTTATGTTGTAGTTGAAGTCTTTCATTTGTTGTATTAATGTTGTTTCTCTGCCATTTCGAACACAAATCCCATTCTCTTGTCATTCTTCCGAACCCATTCAAAAGGTTGAAGATCCGATTTTCTCCCAACTGATTTCTCTCTCTTACTGAAATTTAATCTATGCCCTGAAGCTATTTTGTTTTTCTCGTCTCAACATATTATTTATTTACGTCCATCTTCCTTCCTATTTTTTTCTTTCCAAGTCACGATCCTTGGAGATTTACGGATTTGGTGTGAATTCCAATTTAATGACTACTCAATAGCTCTATTCTGCACTTGAAATGGTTGTTGAACACTCTTAGCTTTATGTATGTTGCTTTTAATTTTTGTCCATACATGGAGCTTAGCGTTTTTCTTTAATAATTTGGATTTTACATATTTATTTTCGTCATATTTCCAACATCGTTGTTAACATAGCTTTGGTTTGGTTTCTGTTTTTACTTTCATTTTTCTACATGGAGCTTAGCTTAGCTTTGTTAATTATTTTACAACTTGGATCTTTAAAATCCTTTCAATCCTATAATCAAAAGTGGTATAAATTATATGAAGTCATAATCTTTATGAGTGACAACATAAGGTTAGTGAATGTTTGAGGAAGGTTTCTGCAACTCTTTTTTGCTTTACAAATTACAAGCTAATAAATTGAGCTTTTTTTAATTTTATTTATAAAGGTTATTCCTCCTATTGCATATATATAAATATATATATATATATATATATATATATATATATATATATATATATATATATATATATATATATATATATATAAATGAGTTTAAGGAATCTGTTATATTCTCGCAGAGCCGATGTATTAATTGATCCAACTCAAGAGTGCAAGAGAAGAAATGATCTCTTTTTGATAATAAATTGACACTTGCATTCCAGTGCTATTTTTGTTTATAATTATATTTCAGTTCTATCTTTAAAAACTAATCAATTTTTAAAATCATTTGAGTGTCTTTCGGAGTTTTTTGTTTGATTTTCAAACCAGTTGATACTTATCTTTCTCGAGTATGATAAACCATAAATTTAATGGAATATAAAGTCTTTTGGTGATCCAAACGGAAGCATAAGGTGATCCAAATGTCACTATTAATTGGTACCGACATGAATTAGGCATTTTGGAAGAATACTTATTGTAGTTACAGTAATGATTTCTTAGGAAACATCTATGAGATGCTAAAAATTTTTTTAAGTTGGATAGTTTCTTAATGTGTTTTTCTTATTGGCACTTTTTGTGTGGTTCATGACATATTTTTTTCAACAGTGTTTCAAAATTAATCCCGGGATTTTAATTTGGATGTTTAATATTAGTTTAATTTTGAACTATATTATTTACAATTGTGTCTTCTATTTACTAGTTATTTTTCTATTTCAGTTTAACTTTAGCAAAAGTATTATGTTTGTTAAATTGTCTTGGCTGGTTATTACCTTTTCATGTTTTTGGAAAATAACTACTTTGATTTGTTCCTGCAAGCTTTTATCTAACTATGAGATGGTTAGGTAGTTAGTTAAGTTGGTTAGCTTGTGACTCAAGTAAGTTATTTGAATCACAACATCCCTATGCCTTTCATGTAATGCAATTCTTAAACTTAAGTGAAAAAAATTTAGCAAACCTCTCTCCCTCTCTTTTTTCTGGTTTTTCTCATTCCCCTTTATGTGTTACTTGCTTTTCAAGTAACAGCTTCTGCTACGCCATTAGCTGTATCCCATATCAAATAACAGAACAACTAAACTGCTTCACTTTAAAATTGAACATTGTTATTTATTTCAAATTCATGTAAGGAAAAAAAGAATAGAATCTACATAGTGTTATTTGTCTTGCAAGTTTTATCAACTACTAAAAAAAGAATGAACAAAAACTAAATGTACACTCTTTATTTCATTTCCGTCCAGCCACCACAAAATCTATATCAAGTGGTTTCAAACCAAAGTTTCAAAATAGCACCTTATGAGTACCACAGAATTAGGTCTGTAAATCTACCACTTTTGTTCTTCAAATCGTATATCATTACTCCAGTACTGTCTTGCCTATTACCTATTATAATGTGATCCTGGTAAAGATAGAGTGGCCTCCATTGGAACTGGTTCACGCTGGAACTGGTAGGATCATTTCTCCCTGGGAAGCAGTCATAAGTGACTCCAAACATTTTACATATTAGTTTATCAAGAGAAGATGGAAAAACCATTTGTGCTGCCAACAAGTGGTGGTAGTGATGAAAAAGTGGTCCAGGAAACAATAGTGAGTGAAGGTGAAAATAGTGATAGAATCACATCATGAATTGGGGATAAGAGTTGTTTGCGACTATAATTTGAACGAGCTCCCAACTAATGATATTGAAACAGTGGAGTCAAGATTTGTTCGAAACTTTGATTTGAACGAACTTCCAACTAATGATGATGAAACATAATGAATGATATTCTCTTTGTTATATTTTGATGTTTATGTTGAAAAAAGAGAATAATTTGTATCCTACTATCATGTAATTTGATGACAAGATATATATAAGTTTTAGATTATGATGATAATAAGTTTTCAGGTTTTGAATGCGTGTTAATCTTGCTATTTGCACAAATTTAGAATGAAAATATGATGGAATTGAGAGTATGAACTGGTGGAAGAAAGTCCATAGTAAGTTTACTGTGAAAGAGCCTTTTTATTGTCATTACTTGAGAGTTAAGCTACCCATCCTATTTCAAACTTTCAGTTTAATATATGCTCTTGCTATTTCTGTTTTCAATTTAATTTCATTAATGTAACTATATATAGTCTTGATGGTTAAGAAACTCTTTGAAAGCATTTTTTGAGAGAAGGTTATTTTTTCCTTTGATTATTGAAAGAGATTTAATGAGTGAGTGGTATTTGGTTTTGAAGACAAATAACATGATGAATTTTGTATTATCTTATTAGATGAACTACACTGATACATTTTTCTTATTTCCTTATGTTTTTATATATCAGCAAACTAGCGTGATTTTATTTTGGATTAATTTACACTTTTGGTAGGTTAAGCTGCATTATCTTATTTAATATATACTTTCAAAGTGTTTAAGTGCCGAGTTACCAAATCAGTTATTTGATTCACCAACCTCTGTACAATACTTGTTCAATACCATATATTATTGAAGATGGTTAGGTAGTTAGTTAAGTTGGTTAGCTTGTGACTCAAGTAAGTTATTTGAATCACAACATCCCTATGCCTTTCATGTAATGCAACTCTTAAACTTAAGTGAATTTTTTTTAGCAAACCTCTCTCCCTCTCTTTTTTCTGGTTTTTCTCATTCCCCTTTATGTGTTACTTGCTTTTCAAGTAACAGATTTTGCTTCGCCATTAGCTGTTTCCCATTTCAAATAACAGAACAACTAAATTGCATCACATCAAAACTGAATTAAGAAAACAGAACAACTAAACTGCTTCACTTTAAAATTGAACAATGTTATTTATTTCAAATTCATTTAAGGAAAAAAAGAATAGGATGTTCATAGTGTTATTTGTTCCTGCAAGTTTTATCATCTACTAAAAAATGAATGAACAAAAACTAAACGAATACTTGAAAATCAATAAATAAAAAACTAAAATCTAACCATCTCCTAGTTAGATTTGTAGTTTCTCTTCTTCCATTTCATATTTTTCGTTCTCTCTCCATAAGAAACCAAACCCAGTCCTTCCAGCATCCTCGTCCGCTTTTAACATCCTTGCACTAAGGTAATCTATGGTTTTTCCATAAACCCTTTATATTGTAGTTGAAGTCTTTCATTTGTTGTATTGATGTTATTTCTCTGCCATTTCAGACACAAATCCCATTCTCTTGTCATTCTTCCGAACCCATTCAAAAGGTTGAAGATCCGATTTTCTCCCAACTGATTTCTCTCCCTTACTGAAATTTAATCTATGCCCTGAAGCTATTTTGTTTTTCTCGTCTCAACATATTATTTATTTACGTCCATCTTCCTTCCTATTTTTTTCTTTCCAAGTCACGATCCTTGGAAATTTACGGATTTGGTGTGAATTCCAATTTAATGACTACTCAATAGCTCTATTCTGCACTTGAAATGGTTGTTGAACACTCTTAGCTTTATGTATGTTGCTTTTAATTTTTGTCCATACATGGAGCTTAGCGTTTTTTCTTTAAAAATTTGGATTTTACATATTTATTTTCGTCATATTTCCAACATCGTTGTTAACAATAGCTTTGGTTTGGTTTCTATTTTTACTTTTATTTTTCTACATGGAGCTTAGCTTAGCTTTGTTAATTATTTTACAACTTGGATCTTTAAAATCCTTTCAATCCTATAATGAAAAGTGGTATAAATTATATGAAGTCATAATCTTTATAAGTGAAAACATAAGGTTAGTGCATGTTTGAGGAAGGTTTTTGCAACTCTTTTTTGCTTTACAATTTACAAGCTAATAAATTGAGCTTTTTTTAATTTGATTTATAAAGGTTATATGAGTTTAAGGAATCTGTTATATTCTCGCAGAGCCGATGTATTAATTGATCCAACTCTAGCATTGTTATGGTAAAATTATACCTGACACCCCAGTTATAGTCCTACTACCCCAAAGAGGAATTAACACTTTTATTAGACATGAATTTTATTATATCTCACATTTGCAGGGAAGACAATAGTTGTGTGGATTTTTTGCTAACTTAGGTCGAACAGCTACGATCTTCACTCTTGTTGATTCTTTGCCTATTGAAGTTAGAGATAATTATGTAAAAAATAGGCTAGGATTGTCTCATGATTTAAATACTTTAAAGGGATTTTGGCTTTAGTCTCCTTACCATTTTGTATATCAATCTTCTTTTAATACATATTATCTTTATAAATAAAAAAATTGGTTGTTTGTGTTGTAAGTGATACAAATCTATTTATATATGTAATTTTAGGCTAAAATATGGTAGTACCCACTAAAATAATGCATCAATAGGCAAACCAATAACATGATGCATGCATATATTGATAGTGATTTAATCTAAACATTCACATGTTTTTATCCGTAGAGTAAGTTTTTGGATAATCATTGAAAGACAAAACATATTTGTTAGACCTATTGATACAACAATTTATCGATCCTACATATTTGTTACGAGTATATGTTTTTTTAAGTAAAAATTAATTATATTATAGCTCACTCTTTTTTTTTTTAATTACGCATTATTAAATTATCTAATATACATACATTACCGATATTTTGTAACAATTTAATTCTTCAGTGCGCCCACACGAGTTTTTAACTAGTGTCTATTTAAATTAAGATAATTAACTCTTTTTCTTAATGCTTCATCAAATTTTTTGAAATATATTTAACTGGAAAATTTTAGAAGTATAGATAAAACAACAATTTCATTTTCCCATTTCAATATGTTAACTTTAATGTTTGTATAGATAAAATAAAGAAAATGATTTCTAGACAAAATCTGTCACTAAAAGTCACTTTCCTCAAATATTAATACATGAAGTTTTGAAAATGAGAATAAAAGAGAATTAATTGTCGAAATCAAATGTATTTTGAAAAGATTATGCGTTTTGGACAGATGAATCTATATGTCACCCCAATGGGAATTTTTTTTACCATTATATTTTTGTCTAAAGTCATTAATTTTAAAAAAAATATGCGTTTCTATCACAAATTTGGGAAGTATACTAGAAATTTCAAAAAAAATACCGAATTTTTTAAAATTTCCATGAGTTTTTACCGGGAATTTCATAAATATACTAGAAATTTGGAAAAATTTACCGGAATTTCTGATTTTTTTGCAAAAAAATTAAAAAATAAATTAGACTACCATAAATTTGAAATTTTCGATATGTACCAGATATGTACCAGAAATTTCATTCTTCACTCCACTAACTTGTTCAAGGGTAATTTTAGAATATCAAAATGTGAGGGTGAAATGTATAAAAAAAAAGGTGGCATGTTAATTCTTCTTTGGGGTAGTAGGAGTATAACCGGGGTGTCAGGTATAATTTTACATATTTGTTGATGGGCTTCTTCAACATTTTCTTCTACATTGTGTCTCATCCATGTTCAACACTAGGAGTGTGAGCGGATTAGAAAAATCTAATTAAATCGACAATTCAAATCAAATCAAAATAAAATTAATTGTTTCTGGTTCGGTTCTAAAACCAAACCAAACTAATAAAAATCGATGTGGTTTGGTTTGATTTTTTGTTTTAGTTTTTAGGAACCGTCAAACCGATGAACCCAACCAATAAAAATAATTACCCTCTAAATCATTTATTCCACCCATCATTAAGCACAAATTTTGTATCGGTCTAACCGTTCTCAATTTTTATTTTCACTTCGTTCCTTTCAGCAAAACATGCATCTAGAACCAAACTCCAAAACATAGAACGTAGAAATCATAAGTCATAAAAAATTACTTTCTCGGGACTGCTGCTACTCCTTCTTCGTGTTCAAGTTCTTTCTGTTAATTTTAATTTTTTTTATCTTTGTTGTTTCTTCTTCTTCAAGAAAATTTCTTCTAGTCTTATTATAAAATAATTTTGATGTGTGTTTGAGGTGTGATCTATTTGTTAAGCTTTCAAATCCTTTTTTTTAATAAGCGATTTGTGCCTAGTAGAATTCAAACCTGAGACCTTGAGGAGAACATACCCTCAAGACCCAAACTTTCACTACTAGCTAGGCCACACACACGCACACCATTCTATGTCAAGTGTTAACTTTTAAATTTGATAGTGAACTTATTTTATAATGCAATGAAAATCATGTAACTATTTTATATGTTAAGAGCACCTTGTAATTTGTTTGAAAAAATAAAGCGTGAAATAAATTACATGAAATTTATTATTTTAAAGAACAATAGCATAAAATACACCGGAAAACACGATAGTGCAGAATATCCTGATGAATATAATGTTTAAAAGAAATATTGTAAACCGATCAATCGAACCAAACCGATTAATTTGCTTGGTTCCATATATTTTAAAAATGTTAAAAATCAAACCAAACCAATGGAGATATCATCGATTCAGACCTTTTTTTTTTTGACAAAAAACTGATACAAACCGATCCGATTACACCCCTATTCAACACCAAACCCAAATCACCAACAAATTGGGAGAACAATACACCTATAGATATTGTAACCAAAATATATAATCAAAAATATATAATGAAACATTTCCTATATCATCGATTCATTTTAGTTGTTCAAATAACGATGATAAAATAGATATGTTTCATTACAAAAGTTTTCTTTTTCTTTCTTATACGTCATTATTTGTGTTCATCATTTTGCATGCTGCTTATAGTATTTTAGGAAATGTTGTGTTACTAAATTCCAAACATAAAATTTCTTTTGTTTTATCAATTTGTACTACTATTAATCCATTTTCTTGACCCATGTTTTCTTTTGTTATTTAATAATAACTGCATTCATGCTTGATGAGGACTTTTATTCATGATTACTTTGTTGCTGCTTTATTATTAGTATTTAAATAAAATGTCAAAATCCAATTTTTGTTTGCTACTAGTAAGATACCCGTGCTTCCGCACGGGTAAATTTATTTAATATTGTATGAAATTAATTAGATACATATAAATTTTTAATAAATGATTTAATTACAAATGAAAAATATTATATAAATTTAATTATATTAAATAATTATATAAAAAAGAATTTGGAAGATGAAGATAAAAATAAATGAAATTTTAACATTTAAAAATAAAAATTATCTCTCAATTTATAGTAATTGTTGATTAAAATAAAATAGATACTTTGTTGATAATGACCCGTGAAATAAAAAATTTATTTGATCTGATATAAAATATATTTAAATACAAATGTAAAATGAAAAATAATCATATGAATTTAATCGTATTAAATAATCTTTAAAAAAATCGTGAAATGAAGAAAAGAAAAAAAAATTAAAAATAAAGATATTATCTCTCTAATAAAAACAATGATTGATTAAAATAAAAAAAGTATTATGTTGATAGTGACCCGTGATATTACAATATTTTTAATTTTATTAAAATTAAAAAATAAATTATTTTTTAGAGTTGATACATAAATAGAGAAAAAAAATTAAAATGAATGTAAGAAAGTGTGAGAAGAAAATTTGAGAGAAATTTGAAATTTTAATTAAGAAAGAGAAAGTGTGTAATGATCGATTAAAATAAATTAAATATTGTATTGATAGTGACCCGTGAGATAAATAAATATTTAATTTTATTAAAGTTAAAAAAAATAGATTATTAATAATTTTTGTGATTAAATGAAAAAAAAATAAAATGAAAGTAAGAAAGTGTGGGAAAATGAAATGTGAAAGAAATTTGAAAATTTAAGTAAGAGAGAGAAGAAGTGTGTTGGGAGAAAAAATTGGTTATTGAAAAGTTAAAAAGTTGGACCAATGAGAGCCCGACAATTGGCGCTTGGTTATTAAAAGGTTGAAAAAGTGATATGTGATTTTGTTAGTTACCGAATTGCCCTTTTTTATTTGTAAAGAAAATTTTAACTAAGGGCATAATAGTCAGATTGGTCAATCTTTTATTAATTGTTTGTATAGTAGATAGTAGATAGTAGATAGTAGATTCTTGTCACAACATGTTTAGCTACCCTCCACATGTTGATCTCTACTTGATATCCCTTGAATCAGGCCGCTTTTTAGTGTATATATATTTTTTTTACTATAGTGACACCAGGATGGTTATTTATGATGGCCAAGTTAATTATATAGTAGTTAAAGTGTCGTTTCGTGTGGATTATATGTAATTATTTGTTTATCTCACTTCTCTTTATGTCTCTCATCTTGTTAATAATATTTACTAAGCAATCACATTTTTTATATATTAAGTTTATAACTAATCTTAAGAAAATAAGTTGGGTTTGATATTTAAACATATAAATATTTTGTGTATATTGATTGTAATTTTTTTAACATAGTCGTGATCTGACAACTAAAATCTGATAACACGAAATCTAACCTATCTTAAACTAGGTTTTTATGTCATTGGTCAAGCCTAATACAACTTTATAAATTGACTTGTATAAGGTACTTTATTAGTGTGTGAAACACTTCTAGTGAGAGGAGAAAAATAGAGAAAATAAGAAAATGAGGATTAATATTCATTTGAATTGTAATTGTGTGTACAAATAATGATGCGACTATTTATATACAACTCTGATTGGGTTTGGGCTTACACAATTTGAATTATATTTGATATTATTATATTAGATTATATTTGATATTATATCTAATATCTCAATAATATATAAATCTCAATAATATCTCAACATACACCCCTATAGTCCAGGTTCTTGATCATACGCTAATCATAGTCGATCTGAACTATTTCTAATTTCTTTCTCAAATTCAGGAATCTGTCGATCTTCAATTCTTTGGTGAAAATATCGGCCAATTGTGCTTTGCTTGAGCAATATCTTACTTCAAGTTCACCTCGATTTACCTTTTCCCCAAGAAGTGAAATCTAGCCTCAATATGCTTACTTCTTCCATGCAAAATTGGATTCTTTGTCAGGTTTATAGTTGACTTGTTGTCGATTTGCAACACAAGAGGTTTTTTCACTTTGACCTCCATTTCTTCAAGTACTGATCTGATCCAAATTGCTTGACATGTAGCATTAGATCCTACTATATATTCAGTTTCACATGATGATAATGCTACCACAAGTTGTATCTTCGAACACCATGAAATTGGGGCACCAAATACTTGAAAGAAATATTCAGTTGTGCTTCTTCGGTCTTCCTTATCTCCACATCAATCAGCATTCGAGTAGCAAGTAATAGTAGCTTCTTTGCTCATAGAGACTCGTCGAAATAGGATTCCACAGTTTATTGATCCTTTGAAGTATCTTAGTATTCGTCTTGCAGCCTTCATGTGTGACACCCTTGGTTCACTCATGTATCTGCTCACTAATCTGACTGCGAAACCTATATCAGATCAATTGTTGCACATATACCTCAGAGATCCAACTATTTGTTTAAAAAAAGTTACACCGACTTTGTCTTCCTCTCCATGCTTCTCCAACTTCAAATTTGGTTTGATATGTGAAGATGTTAAAGTCAAATCATCCATCCTAAATCTCTTGAGTATCTCTTTGACATACTTCCTTTGATGTAGCACCATACATTGCTTTGAAATTTGAAATTCCATGCCTAAGAAATAAAACAATTTTTCCAGATCTGACATTTCAAATTCTCTCATCATCATCTCTTTGAATTTCGAAAAATTCTCCAAGCTATTTTTAGTTGCCATCAAGTCATCAACATATAAGCAGATGATTGTTATATCTTGTGCCACATCCTGAACATAGACACCATACTCAGATTTGCATTTTACGAATCCCAAATCGACTAAGTATGATTCGATCTTCTTGTTTCATGCCCTAGGTGCCTGCTTGAGGCCATAGAGTGCTTTGTTCAACTTATAAACTTTATCGCTTCCTTCTGAACCACAAACCCTAGAGGTTGTTTGACATAGACCTCTTCGTCTAAAGGACCATTCAGAAATGCTGATTTCACATCTAAATGAAATGTCGACCAACCTTGGTTGCATGCCAAGGCTACCACTAGTCAAACAGTCTTCAATCTTGATACTGGAGAAAATACTTCAGAGTAGTCGAGTCCGGCTCTTTGAAGAAAACCTTGATCTACTAATCTTGCTTTATGTCTTGCTATCGACCCATCAGCATTATGTTTCAACTTGAACACCCACTTTACTTTGATAGCTTTTGTATGTGCTGGCAATTCGATTAATTCCCATGTGTTGTTTCTTTCGATTGCCAATAAATCTTCAACCATAGAAGACTTCCATTATTTAATCTTTAAAGCTTCACTATAGTTGATTGGTTCAACATCTACAAGTAAAGCAAAATGAACTAATTCTCCATCTGGTGTGACTTCATCATCACTAGCCATTTCAAAGTCTCGAAGTCTTGCATGAAGAATTCAAGTTTTTTGAGGTCTTTGGCTTGTGCTAGCCATACCCTTTTTGACTTCGACATTATCGAGAATATCAGAAACTGCTTTGACTTTGACTTCAACTTCATCAATTTCTTTGTCCAAACTATAGATTATCAATGGTTCGTTGATTGCATCACCAGAATTCCAATCCCAGGAAGAATTTTCATCAATCACCATATGTCGACTTAACACAATTTTCTCACTAATTGGATTGAATAGCCTGTATGCATCAGTCTTGTGATATCCTACCAGAATCATAGGTTCACTCTTGTCATCAAGCTTCCTTCTTCTTGCATCAGGAACATGCTTGTAGCACATAGAGCCAAACACCTTCAAATGACTTATTGATGGTAGTTTGCCACTCCACATTTCTTTAGGAACCTTGTTCTTCAATATCTTGGTAGGGCACCTGTTTAGGATATAAATTGCAGTCGAAATAACTTTACCCCATAAGATTTTGGAAGATTCTTCTGCTTCATCATGCATCTCACCATATCCAATATGGTTGTGTTCTTTCTTTATGCAATTCCATTATGTTGAGGCGTATAAGGAGAATTTATCTCATGATTAACACCATGTTCTGCACAGAATTATTCAAACATCTTGGATGTGTATTTGCCACCTCTAATTGTTCGCAGAATTTTGATCTTTTTCTCACTCTGGTTTTTGACAAGTATCTTGAATCTCTTAAAGATTTCAAATACTTTGTCCTTTATCTTGATCACATAGATCCACAACTTTGGACTAAACTCATCGACAAACAAAACAAAATATTTGGTTCCACCAATGGTATGTTCTTCAAATGGACCACATACATCTGAGTGTACCATATCGAGTATGCAGGATGATCTCATTGGCATAGTCGAAGTGAAATAATTTTTGGATTTCTTTTCGACTAAACAACCTTCACAAAATTTGTCAGGCATCTTAAGACTTGGAATACCAGTAACCATGTCTTGAGTAATCAGTTTATTGAGTGATCAAAAATTCAAATGTCCAAACCTCAAATACCAAAACCAACTATCCTTGTGGTTGACAATAGTTTTTAGACATTGTACTTCAGTCGAACTGATCATGGTGTTAAACATCCTCTTCATCGACGGAGGAGATTTCAAGACCAGATTGTTCAAGGTGTCAAACAATTTTAAAACTCCATCTTTCATGGCAACTAAGAAACCTTTCTCGAATAGTTTTCCAACACTTAGCAGGTTGCATTTCATTCCAGGTACATAGAGCATATCTTTGATCATAGATTTCCCTCCATTACTCATTTGAAAAACTATGTTGTTAGTACCTTCTGCTTGTAACGAACTATTATCAGCAAGTTTTACTTTGCTCTTCTTCAACTCGTTGAAATATGCCAACCACACCTTTTGACCAATCATGTGATTCAAGCAGCCTGAGTCATGGAACTAGATCTTGGATTCAATATGGTTATCTGTGATTGCAGTCATAACCACCATACCACTTTCATAATCATCTGAATCTTGGCGTGCAAGGTTTGCTCCTTCGTTCTTGTCCTTTATTGATCCTTTTTCTTTCCTGTACAAACAATGTTTTTCCAAATGAACCCACTTTTTACAGTTATAAAACTGCATACCTTTCTTATCTTCTTTGTCCTTTCGATAGTTTCCTCCTCCTCTTTTCGAGGATTCAAAAGCTACATCTTCGACCTGAATCTTATGGGGATTCAACCAAGACTTCTTGCCTTGAGTCTAGTCGAACTTGCCTTTGAATTTGTTGGAACCATCGTTCTTTTTCCATGACTAAGCCTGCAGAGCTTGTATCGAGTCTTGAACTCCTCTCCTTTCGACAATCCTAATCTCATGTGTTTTCAACAAACTAACCAGATCTTCCAATTTTAGGGTTTCAAACTGATTGGATTCTTGAATAGCCATGATAAAGTGATCAAAGTGAGAGGTCAACATTTACATTACCTTCTCAACTACCATCCCAGTTTTGGTTTTATCACAACCCTTCATGAGATGGACGAGTTTCTGGACCTTCGACGCATATTTTGCAACTTTTTAGTCTTCTCCCATCAACAATAATTCATAATGTCGACACAAGGTCTACAACTTGACTCTCTCACCTCCTTCATTATACTTGACCCGAATATCCCATGCCTCCTTCGTCGTTTCAGCATGAGAGATTCTATCGAAGTTAGCAGCAGTGATCATCGTCTAAATGCAATAAGCAGTCTTGCAATCTTTCTTTTTGACTTCGTTGCGGGCAGTTTCCTGTGCTTCGGTTGCATTTGCAGCTAGCGCAGGAACATCGTCGGTAACCACTTCTAGGGTTTCATGGAAGCCAAACAAGGATTTCATCTTTTTTTCCATCGGATCCAATTTTTGTCGTCAAGCATTGGAAGAGAATTTCAAATGCTCTTGTCGCTAGTCATCTTCACAATGGTTGATTCACTGGCCCTGGAAACACGATCTATGACGTGAAGTTCTTGAAAACCCGATCAAGAACAATGACTGAAAGCTCTGGATACCAATTTGTTAGTATGTGGTGTTTCTTTTACTGGTGTTGCTCTTGACCCAATGTGGATGCTGCTCATGATAACTCAATACATATTAGACACTCAAACCTATGACCAATACATGTTATACTCAATCACAAAAAAAGCATGCCCTATATCACCACTAACAATATGCTTATTATCAAAACACCCATCATCCATATGTCCTCAACACATCATCCTACCATATCCAAAACACGCAAGGAACATATAACACCAACACTTCCTCCTATGTACCAAAGCCAAAATGCCCAAACACCACAATATCGAAACATGCAACAAACATATGCCTATCAAACACCACAACAACCATTTTCCCTTTACCCCCGACTAATCATTCACACAAATTCTGTCATTCAATCGACCAGACCGCTCACCAATAACTCCATCAACGTAACTCTACTATATCAGTTTGGGTCACAAACTCAGTTATGGCCGTGTGTCGATGCATACACAAGACTACTTAGAAATGCAAGAGTTTATTAGGGATTCTAGTGATGATGTTCTCAAAATCTTAAATCCTCAAACACATGGGGTGAATCAACAGCAAATGCAACAGGTTAGAATAACTATAAAGGAGTGGAACTGGTGACATGTATGACCAACTCAGTTAATATTATCCTATATAATTATATTTATTAAATATTAATATTTTTATTTATTTTTTTATATAATTTATTATTTTAGTTAAAAAATACAGTATTGTTTTAATTCAAAAAAATACAATGAATTGACGCCACCTTTTTTTTTAATTTCAAACGTTAATTGAATTGGCTAGGCTTATAGAAAGCCTTGGTGTCATCAATTTTTTTGCCAACTCATCTAACAATAGTTCTTTTTTTTTTAAATGGATTATTTTAGAAATTAGTTGGGAAAATGAATTATTTGAAGAGTTAATGAAAAACTGGTTTATTTAGATAAAGAATTCTGAAATGTACAACTTTTTAAAAATATATAGTCTTTTCAATACGATTATACGATGCTTAAGTTTTTCGGCATACATGCCCGAAATTTTGAAAAAGTATATAACATATCTTGTAATGTGTGGTTGAAAATTAAAATTAATGCACCTTTACTTAGGGTTATAAAAGAGAAAAATATTTAAAAAAACCATGTTTTATATATCAGATTTTATTGTAATTATTTTTATATTTTCCTAATATGAAACAAATTGTAGAAAAATCATAATCTTATCCAACGAATTGGTATATTCGTGGGCCATAGTAAGGGTTGCCTTAGCGCATGCCCTTGACGATGACACGGTGACAGTGAGTGAGTGACACTGAACAGTCAACACATGGTGGAGGCGTGAAGGGCTTTACGCGTTAGCACACAATGTGAAGGGCACGATGATAAATGAGAATCTCTTCTCTTATAAAATGGCAAATGCTAACATGTGTATTATTAAAATAGTTAAATGATCTTGCTTTTTTTTTAACAAGCAAAATATATTAATTACACTAACAGCCAAGGCATAGAAAATGCCACTTACACCAAGTCCAATCACACAGTAAACAAGTAAGCTACTAAAATCCTCCAAACTAATAATACTCCACCTGATACAAACTACATAACCTCCAAAATTAACAATACTATAAAAACTCCACAGAAAATTGTAGAGCTATGTATAACAGTAAAGAGAAGAAAACACCACAGTCCCCAAAACAAAAAACTGTAGAAACTAAATAAACATAAATAGATAGCGAACGACTCCGCGAAGAAACAACATCCTCTTAAACAATTTTTAAGCTCCAGAGCCTGTCCGCTCTGCTGCGACTTAAATTTCAGGTCTGAAACGATAAGACGGATAAACTCGAGGTTTCGGACTAGCAGACCTAAAAAGCACAAACAAACCCACACGCCAATCACGAGTTAAATGATATTGTTAATACGAGTTTCGATTCAAATCTCGTAAAAATTTAGATTTGAAGTTCGTTGCCAATGTAAAAATTTTGTTAGTAGTAAATAATATATAAATACCTCTCATTCGGGTGAATCTATAATTTAACTCGTCTATTTTTTTTTTAACAAATCAGATATTTTGTGCGTGCAATTTTTTGTCTACAATTGTAAAAACTAATTCTTAAATTCGAATTCAAAATCTCTGATTAAACTGAAAGAGACTTCTGTCATCTCATTCAAATATTTTCATATAACTCGCATGGTTTTTTTTTGTTAAAATTATATTTTTATTTGACATAATTTTATCATTAACACCTTTCAATGATTAATGAAGTGTTTTAAGAGATAATTTTTTGTTAAAACATTTCATTAATCATTTGAAAGTGTATGCTATGAAGTGTGTATGCTATCAATCATTTAATCGTTAATACCTTTCGATGATTAATGAAGTGTTTTAAGGGATTAATGATACAATTCGTATGTGTTCCAAAAATATACTTTTATTATTATCTACTCGGTCTTTAATTATAAGATTTGTATGTGTGTTACAAAAATATACTTTTATTATTATCTAACATGTGCTATAGAGCCCGTGAAAAGGATGGATTAGAAAAGTTTACAAATCATAATATCTTCAACATATAAAATATGGTTGGGATTAAGGAACCTGTAGGACCATTAATCAGACTAATGGATTCATTCTCAACTAATTTGGTTAGGCCTCTATTTAGTGCATCTTCTGCCAAACAAAAATAAAAGAGGGTAGAAATGGTAACCTTGTCTTGGAACCTCTAGGAACCTTGTGAGCTATTAATGGAGATGGAAAACATTGCAGAGTGAAGAATCACTTCAATTCAATTGCAGAATTTTGCAGAGAAATCAAAACTTCTGAGAATTTTTATTATAAGAATTCCGGACTCTAATTTTAACGCTCTAACACTAAGTTTTATCGAGCTTTTCATACAAATTCATTTGAACTAGTCCATCTTAACGTCTTTGCATACAATAATGAATTTTTAGATTTTGAATAGCCGATTTGTGCATAAACACAAAATTTTTGAGTAATTGTCAAGCAATTAAAAAAGAAATATAATGTTCTAATAAGTCAGTTTAATTTATAGATATGCAGATGGTATTTGAATACATAAATGTGGTGGATTTGAATCCACAACTTATTATTTGAGACAAAATTTCAACTATCAGACTTAAAAAAGTTAAAATGCCAATGGAAACAATTTTCAACACAACGACAATTTAATTATACAAGCCAAAGTAGACAAAGTACAAAAATATTTTAAAAACCAAATATATTGAAAAAATCAATTTATTAAATGTTACTATAACTATAAGCACTTAAATTAATCATACAAGTACAGTTAACTACTTCGACAATTACACATGATTGTGTAGACTTCTACAACTCTTCATCGAACTGAATATAGTGAGATGATCCGAACGGTTGCACATGATTATGAAGGAGTGAAGGACCACTTCCCCCCTTTCCTTGGCACTAGGACGGCACTATTAAGATAATTCAATTTAATCTATATTTAGGCTTCAATCCAAAACACTTTTCTTAAATGTAAATTTAATGTTTTTTTATAATATTTTTAAAATAAAGATCACATTTATAAATAAATATTAAAGTGTTTAAATAATTGTTATTTTTTAGTTTTTAATTTTTTTTCTTTTGTCTTTCTTACAAGGCCCACGACAAAAGAGACGAAAGAGTCAATACAAGTGAGACCTCGTCCAAGTTGAGGGCATGAGATTCCGCTTCCAACACACCTTCCATTATATAGAACAATCACCTGTGTAAAACACTAAGTCTCATGAAAACGATTTTAAATGTCCTTCTTATATAAATCACAATGTGTGTCAATTCAGGTGTTCTCTCATTCGCACACTTAAATTACTTTCTCTCTCATTCACTAACTTGGGTGTTAGAGTGTTAACCTTGCGTTTCCACCCCGCTTCGTTGTACCAAAATTTCACTCACCCCATTGGAGCTCAAGCCTAATCAATCTACACAGATCTTTGGTTCCAATATAGAACAGTGACACTGTATATGAGAATCGACTTTTGATTCTCGCGAATTTCCACCAAGAAACACCATATATTCACCATGATCTCAAACCATTGAGTTTGTCCCTTTCATATCATCAATCTCTTCATCGCAAAGGTCATCGATCTAATCTTCATTGTCACGGTAACATCGAAAGCAACTCACACGACCATCACTTATAACGCCAATGTTGTGCCAACTTCCCCAATCGACGTTCTAGATCCAGCTAGGGCGGTTCCATTTCTCCCATTGACTGAAAGAATCTACGGATTCATATTTAGGGTACAATCAAATGCCAATGAATCATAATGACAACACTAAGACAATATTCATAACTATTAAAGAAAATTTATGGTACAAAGTTATGTCTTTCAATATCAAAAGTGTAGGTGCAATGTATCAACAAATGTTGAACAAAGCTTTACAGACCAGATTGGAGATATGTTGAAGGTGTAAATGAATGACATGATAGTGAAATCTAACAAGAAAGAAGAGCATACAGCCTACCCAGTGGTTGTCATCAAGGAAGTCGGGAAATACAACATGTGTTTAACCCTAGAAAATGCATGTTATGGATAAAATAATGTTCCTATGATAATACCTCATAGAGATGGGGTACAAGCCAATCTTGACAAATGCAAGGACTTTATAGACATGTAAGACTTAAGGCCAAGGAAGGAATACAAAAATTATATGGGATTTTGCTCGGCCTATCAATATTCATTTCAAAATCGGCCTATTGTAGGCTAGCTCCTATTCTACATGTTTCTTAGGAAAGAGACGACTTATGAGTGGACACCCGAATGCAAAGTTGTGTTTACCAAAATCAAAAAAGTGTTGTCGCAGCCTCCCGTTGTGACCAAAAATAGGACCACTGAGATCCTTTAGGGTGGGTTTGGTTCGGGGTAGATGGAGGGGAGGGGAGGGGAGGAAATATTTTTAATTAAATGTGTTTGGTTCAGATTTTATGAGGGGAGGGGAGGGAAGGGGATGGGAGCAAAACCCCTCCAAAACACACTTTTTGCGTCCCTCCAAATCGGAGGGATTTGGAGGGGATGGAGAGGAAATCTCAATTTTAATATTTTAAAAATTATTATAATTACTATAATATCCTCAGTTTTATTTTAATATTTCAAAATTATTCATTTTCTTTTGTATTATTGCTCTCTTCTGTATGATTTTTCTCGATTGTTTCTATCAACTTATTATAATTATCTTCAAATTATTTTGAAATTTTTGTCCTTAATATAAATCATAATCATTTCACTTTTTTGATTTTTTTTTTATAACTCTTTTATATCAAATTTTAAAATTTTCATTTTAATTAATTAATTTATTTTATTAAAAGATTTAAATTATTAATATTTAATAATAAATTATTTTATATGTTAAATAATTCATTACGATTTCAAAGTTGTTATCAACATATAGTTTAATTTGTTTTTGAATATTTTATTCGAATTAAGTGAACTCAATTTTTTAACGTTATGTAGTAAATTATAACTTTTTAGTCACTCAATACTAGAAATTTACTAACAAAAAAATATGTATAAATTTTTCACATTTGAATATTATATTGTATCACTTATATAAGATAATAAGGATAAAAATGTAAATTATTAGTAAAACCCCTCCCCTCCCCTCCTGAACCAAACATATTTTTAATTAAAATCTCTCCCTTCCCCTCCCCTCCCCTCGTTTGAACCAAACACCCATCTGATTAAAAAAATCCCCTCACCTCCCCTCCCCTTCTCTCCCCTCCATTAAAATCCTTCCCCCTCGTTTGAACCAAACACACCCTTATGTATATTCACTACTACAAAATACATATTTCGTAACATCATCTTACTACGACCATTTAGTCAACCTAATAATAACTCATTTTTAGGCACTTTTTTTATTTTATTTTCTAAAAGACATTCCACCACGGTCAAACCTCATAGCCATAGTGAAAAGTTCCTAGAGTGACAAGCTTCAAATTCTAGAACATGCAATTTTCCTTTATTTGGTTATAAAATGGGTGTTTCACTTATAATCTTATATTTATATTAAAAGGGGGATAAGGGGAATGTATACGAATTTATACGAATTTGGGTTTGTTTTCTCCCCTTAAGGGGGATAAATTTATAGAGGCCTCTAGGACCTAGGGTTTGAGTTACTCCGAGTGGCATTAATCGCTCCCTTCCTATCAGGGGAAGTTATTGACCACCTATATTGGAGTAGTTAGTGGAGACTCCTTCTTTCTTGACTCACACGTCAAAGTTACCTCTAGGAAGTTCTCCAAGTCATCGTCCGGGTGACACGACTCTTGGGCGAGGGGGCCTTGGTTTAGAACTTCCACAAATATAACACTACATAGGGCTCTAAGATGCATGTTGCTTGGGTATCCCGATGGAGTCAAAGCTTGTAGGTTGTGGTGCCTAAAACCATGTCATAAGAGGTGTATCACAAGTCATGATGTGGTTTTCAATGAAGTTGAGATGGTCTTCAAGAAAATTGATGACGTTGGTCGAAATGCAAAGATCTCTGAAGAGGAGAAAGAACGGGAATAAGTTTTTGTTGAGGTTGAGCATAGAGATGCTTAAGTTCAAAACTAAGAAAAAGCTGCAGAATAAGTATGGGAAGTTGAAGCAAATGAGGAAACTAATGATGACTACCTCTTGGTGAGAGACGTGTCGAGAAGAGTCATCAAGCCACCTTAATGACTTGGTTATGTAGATTTTGCTTTAATCTCTGCAAGTAAGGTACTTGATGAAGAATCTAGAGATTACAAGGAAGTTGTGAGTTGAAATAAGAAGGAATGGTTGAAAGCCATGGATGATGAGATGGAATCTCTTCATGACAACAACACGTGGAAGCTGATTAAGAAACCCATAGGGGCCAGATTAGTTAGATGTAAATGGATTTTCAAAGTAAAGGAAAGAGTTGAAGGCATTATGTCAAAGAGATTTTAGGAAAGACTGGTTGAAATGGGCTTCACTAAGAGGAAAGAAGTGGATTTCAATGATGTATTCTCTCCTGTTGTGAAACAAAGATCCATTATAATAATCCTTGCTATGGTGGCTAGGTTTGACCTAAAAATGGATCAGATGGATATCAAGAATGCTTTTCTATATGGTGATCTAGATGAAATAATTCTGATGAAGCAACTTGAATGGTATGAAGAAAAAGGTATAGAGGATTATATGTGCAAGCTGAACAGGTAACTATATCTCCTGAAACAATCTCCTAGGAAATGGAACAGGAGATACGACAAGTTCATGGAACATATAGGTTTCACAATAAGCAACTTCAATCATTCTGTTTATTTCAGGTTCTCACCTAAAAATTCACTTGTCATCTTATTGCTCTATAGGGATGACACCCTCATAGCAAACAACCTTATCAAAGAAGTAATGAGGGTGAAGGCTGAGCTTAACTAGGAATTCAAAATGAAGGACCTTGGAATTGCAACTAGGATTTTAGGTAACGATATCAAGATAGTAGAAAGCAGTCAAATTTATGCCTATCTTAAGAGTCATATCTAAGGAAGATTCTCGACATGTTTGGTATGTCAAACTCAAAACCTGTTATTACGCTAATAACTCATCAATTCAAGCTAAGTATAACTCAAAGTCCTAGTACTGAAGTCAAAAGAGCCTATAAGAATAGCATACCATATGCTAACATAGTAGGTTTTTATGTATGGTATGGTATGTATCAGACCAAACATAGCGTATCCAGTGATCCTTGTAATCAGGTACATGTCCAACCCTTGAAAGGCATATTGACAACTCTTAAAATGGATCATAAGATAAAAGGATCTTTGAGCAGGGTCATGATTTATGGTGGAGCCAAAGGTGATGATAACAAAGTTGAAGTCAAAAGATTTTGTTAACTCGGACTATACAAGATGTATGAGTACCCGAAAATCTCTTTCTATATATGTTTTCACTAAGTTTGGTACATCAATCAGTTGGAAAGCGAAACTTCAGAAGGTCGTAGTCTTATCAACCACTAAAGCTGAATATATTGCCCTCACTGAACCTGTAAAAGAAACATTGTGGCTTGAAGGATTTGCTAAGGAGCTGAAAATTCAAGGTCAAGCAATCACGGTTAAATGTGATTGTCAAATGGCCATACATTTGTCGAAAAATTTAGCCTATCATGAGGGAACCAAACACATTGATGTTAGGTTGCATTTCATCAGGGGGAAATCAAAAGGGGGAAATCAAAGTGATTAAGGTTTCGATTGATCAATATGTTGCTGATATGATCACCAAGTTACTACCAAGCAACATGTTCTTCTATTGTATGTAATTGATACAACGACATGATGATAGCTAGTATGATCCCATGATGTTTTTGGAATTTGTTCCAAGGTGAAGATTTGTAGCTTTTGGAGTTATAAGCTAGTATTGGATCGAACTCAAAACTCGACAAGTGTAGCTTCAGGATTCAACAGGGTCGAATGCGCATGTTGTAGTCGAAGTCTGTTCAATCATGCAATAGTCAAAGATAGCTTATGTATTATGTTATGTAGTAGATATGTATGTCATGTATAAGTGGTATCACCATATATAACATACATATGCTAGTAGTCTTTAAATAGACTGCTCGCTCTCTTGTTAGGTGAGAGGTTGGTTGCTATTTTGTTTCACTTGTAATCATTTTGATGCTCAGTGAGAAAGTTAATGGAATAACCGTCATAACCAACTATCTCTCCTCTCTTATATGTCTTCTTGAATTGAACGGTTTCTTATTTGATCAAAAAAATTTCTCTCTCTCTCTCACATAGTTATACTCTGTTCTTGACATCGATTTTTCAACATAACTTAATGAAGTTTTTTAAAATCATTTGTAATGTGTGA
This sequence comes from Vicia villosa, assembly GCF_029867415.1. NCBI lineage: Eukaryota > Viridiplantae > Streptophyta > Magnoliopsida > Fabales > Fabaceae > Vicia > Vicia villosa. Next base: position 25,918 of record NW_026705400.1, on the reverse strand, counting down.
GTTGATGATGTTTTTTTAATGGCAAAATAATATATTAATAAAGAGGTGAAAACCACCAAAGCACAAAAGGAAGGTTAACTGTTAGCACAAGGATTGCAAAACAGACCACTACAAGGAAAAACAAAAGACAAAAAAAACACCTGAACAACTAAAAATCCAGATGAATCTCACAGACAAAAGCACCAGAGCATCTACTAACCTCACTCATGATAGATCTCAATCTGATAGAACCATCATCAACGTATCTGAGGACATTGACAGAGAACCAAAAATCAAAATCAACTTCAGAATCCAGACAAACATTCAATTCATTATTGATTTAAACTGATGATAAAATTCTTAAATCAATTAAAAAAATATGATTTTGAAACTCGTAAATTTTATTAATTTCGAACACTTTAAATATCTATAAATATCAAATATATTATTTTAAATTTTAAAATATCTTCTATTAATCTTTGTGTATCCTATATTTGATATTAAATTTTCATATTAAAAAATAAATGGCTTAACTATTATATACATATTAATGGAAAATATTTGTTGGAGACTTCTAGAAGTCCTTAAGGGGCGGAAGAGTGAAAGGTAATAAAAAAAATTAAAAATGATCCTAAATTAAAATTAGTGATTGAATTAAACACGATTAACATGAACTAAAAGAGCTTAAACACAAATCAAGTCTATCAACCTTACCCAAACAATTTTCCCAAAATCAAGTTAGAGACAACATTCTTTTCTTCACAAGTCATTTGTACTACTCACCAACAAACACAATCAGCTTTTACCTTTTAAGCATGTTTGTTTGGCATAGTGGTCCCATACCACTTTCAAAAAGGACCAAGAAACTCCATCATCTAACTGATCAAGGCACTGACCCTTACCTACTAACATGCCCCCTCCATAACCTTATTATTAAAACATTAAAATGAAAAATAAAAAAGATATTTTTCAACTTACAAATGATTATATCTAGACATTAATGATGAGTTTGCTAAATTGACACACCTTTTATCTAAAATGGAAAAATGGGGATAAAAAGGTACCTTTCATATTCATCTTTATCCAAAGGTAAAGCCAACCACTTGATGTTTTGGACCCACTTGTAGGGTGGGATAATACATCCACCAAGTCATCTTCTCTACCTAACTTAACCACTTTTGGTTTGAGACCTCTGTCAAAGAAAACTTCAACCTTAATAAATAGAAAGGGAATATATACATTAAAATATATGATTAGAAAATTATTGGAGTTGAACATATCACAAAATGGTTGGTTTAATAGATTGAACAACACTATTTTTGTATAGTCCGTATAGTATTTTAATAGATGTACCTTTTCAAATTTATTCTTAGTTAATGTTCTAAGATTATTTATTGTAGTTATTATAGCGTAAATATCATGCCAGACTCAAATATAAAAGAAGTTTGTTTGAAATATATATATATATATATATATATATATATATATATATATATATATATATATATATATATATATATATAAGTGTAAATAAATATTTTTTTTCTAGTTAGAACTATACACATACAGTAGAGCTGTCAAAATGGGTTATCCGGTTCTGGGGAGTGAAGACCCATTTTAGTCCCTCACAAAAATTACACAACTCAAATTAGTCTCTCACAAAAAAAAAATGGACTCGATTTAATCTCTTATAAAATTTAATCGAATCATATTAGTCTTTCTATTAATATTTTTTTCAAACCTGTTTTTTCCTATGTTGTGAATTAAATGCCAAGAACAAAGCATAAAACAAGGAAAGAATAAAGGACAAGGAAGAAGAAGAACACAAGAATTGGTTATAATTGCTATTCTTTTACTTTCTCTTAGAAAACAAGAATATAAGTTTACAAGAATAACAAATAACCACTCTCACCCTAAATTAGGATTTGCTGCGTGCAATGATGAGAGACTAGTATGCTATTTATAATAAAACCTAACATACTAACTAATGGTTTTTTTTCACAAGGCCCATTACACAAGCTAACTTAATAAACAAGTCAACTTAACAAATTAGGATTTAAACACTGAAACCTAATTTAACATGTTAACAACCCTAGCATCTTCGACACAAGCATGTGAACAACCTTCGACTTCATGCTTAATCCTGTCGAACCAAGAAACTACCCTTCGACCATACTAGAGTTCGATCCAATATCTCACAAATCTCCACCTTGGACCTAACTCTACAACATCAAGGGAACAAACTAGCTTTCTTCATGCAGCTTTATCAACTGCATACAGTGGAAAAACTTGCAACTCGGCAATGACTTGGTGATCATATCAGCAGCATTATGATCTGTCGAAACCTTCAGCACTTGGACTTCTCCACGCTCGATTACTTCTCTGACGAAATGCAGCCTCACATCGATGTGCTTAGTTCGCTCATGATATGCTGGGTTCTTCGACAGGTGTATCGCATTTTGACTATCACATTTAATAGTGATACCTTGACCTTGAAGTTTCAGCTCCTTCGCAAAACCTTCAAGCCACAATGCTTCTTTAACAACTTTAGTTAGGGCAATATATTCTGCTTCAGTGGTTGATAATGCAACAACCTTCTGAAGTGTTTCTTTCCAACTAATTGCAGTGCCAGACATAGTGAAAACATATCCAGAAATAAATTTTCTAGAATCCATACAACTTGGATAATCAGAGTCGACATATCCATCGATTATTGCTTTACTATCTTCACCCAAGGCTCCACCATAAATTAGGACCCTATTTAGAGACTCATTTATGTACCTTAAAATCCACTTCAATGCTTGCTAGTGAGCCTTCCCAAGATTCGCCATGTACCTGCTTACAAGACTTACTGCATATGTTATGTCGGGTCTAGTACAGACCATAACATACATCAAAGAACCAACTATATTAGTATAAGGGATGCTATTCGTATAGGCTCTTTCGACATCATTACTGGGACACTGATCTATACTCAGCTTGAATTGAGGGTTTGTCGGAGTCACAACTGGCTTCGAATTCGACATACCAAACTTTTCGAGAATCATTCGTAGATATTCCTCTTGAGATAAGCATAACTTCGACTTCTTTTTGTCTCTTAGAATTTCAATTCCAAGAATCTTGGAAGCAGCTCCTAGATCCTTTATATCGAACTCCTTATTGAGTTCAGCTTTCACCGTCATTACATCTTCGACATTGTTGCTTGCTATGCGAATATCATCCACATAAAGCAACAAAATAACAAATGAATTACCAGGTCAAAATCTGAAGTAAACGCAGTGGTCGAACTGACTTCTAATGAAACTTATGTGTGCCATGAACTTGTCGAATCTCCTATTCCACTGTCGAGGAGATTGTTTCAGTCCATATAAGGATCTCTTCAGCTTGAACACATATTCTTCCTTCCCCTTTTCGACATATCCTTCACTTTGCCTCATCCGGATTGTTTCATCTAGATCACCATACAAGAACGCAGTCTTCACATCAATATGTTCCGGTTCAAGGTCAAATTGTGCCACCATGGCATGTAACATTCTAATGGACCTATGCTTCACAACAGGAGAAAACACATCATTGAAGTCGACACCTTTTTCTAAGTGAAACCCCTTGCGACCAACCTTGCCCTGTATCTTTTCAGCCGGTTTGTTGATCAGTTCCCAAGTATGATTATCATGAAGAGATTTCATCTCATCATCCATAGCCTTCAACCATTCAATCTTATTTCGAATCCTCATAACTTCCTTATAGTCTCTAGGTTCTTCGTCTAGAACCTCACTTGCAGAGATTAAGGCATAAGCTATAAGATCTGCATACCCAAGTCTCTGAGGTGGCTTGATGACTCTTCTCGACCTATCTCTTGACAATAGGTAGTCATCAACAGTTTCCTCAACTTCCTCAGCATCTTCTGCTTCTTCTTCGATTTCATCAGGGATATGCAATTCAGCATCAACTTGCTCCACCTCAACAGGAATCTCTACCTGTTCCAGCTCTTCTGCACTTCGACCATCATCATCATCATCAGTTTTCTTGAAAGCCATCTCAACTTCATTGAAAACTACATCTTGACTGGTGATACACCTCCTGTAGCCTGGCTCTAGGCACCATAACCTATAAGCTTTGTCCCCTTCAGGGTATCCCATGAACATGCATTTCAGAGCTCTAGGTTCGACCTTGTATTGCCTAATGTGAGCATATGCTACGCAGCCAAATACTCTCAGTTTGTCGAGATCTGGTGGATGTCCCGACCAAACTTCTTTAGGTGTCTTCATATCTAACGCTGTCGAAGGACATCTGTTTATCAGATATGTTGCTGTCGAAACAGCCTCAGCCCAGAACACCTTCTTTAACCCAGCACTAGTCATCATGCATCTGACTCTCTCCAAAATAGTTCGATTAAACCTTTCAGCCAAACCATTTTGTTATGGAGTACCTGCAGTAGTTTTGTGCCTTACAATACCAGAGGAAGCACAAAAATTGTCGAATGCCTCATTGCAAAATTCAAGGCCATTATCGGTTCTCAGCCTCTTGACCTTCCTGCCAGTCTGATTTTCGACCAGAGTCTTCCAACTTTTGAAATTCTCAAAAGTTTCATCCTTATTCTTCTGGATGAATACCCATAATTTTCTGGAATAATCATCTACTATAGATAGGAAATACCTCGCTATAGAATATGATGCACACCTTGCAGGCCCCCAAAGATCAGCATGGATGTAATCAAGGGATCCATGTGTTCTTTGTTTACCTTTGTTGAACTTCACTCTGCAAGATTTTCCAAGTACACAGAGTTCACAAAACTTCAACTTTTCGAATTTGTCTCCACCAATCAGATTTTGTTTCCCTAATTCGACCAGACTCCTTTCACTGACATGGCCCAATATCATGTGCCAGATTGCTGTCTTCGACAAAGGTTTCATGGATGTAACATCTGTCGAACCACTTATAACTTCATCCTCAAGGGTATACAAGCTTTGTTTCTTCACGCCTTTCAAGACTTCCTTCGACCCCTTCATAATGAAGGATAGAAAAACACTTAGAAAGGGGGGGTTTGAATAAGTGTAGCTTTAAAAACTTGACAGATAAAAATAAATTGCACAGTTATTTTTATCCTGGTTCGTTGTTAACTAAACTACTCCAGTCCACCCCCGCAGAGATGATTTACCTCAACTGAGGATTTAATCCACTAATCGCACGGATTACAATGGTTCTCCACTTAGTCAGCAACTAAGTCTTCCAGAGTCTTCTGATCACACACTGATCACTCCAGGAACAACTGCTTAGATACCCTCTAAGACTTTTCTAGAGTATTCTGATCCACACGATCACTCTAGTTACAACCTGCTTAGATAACCTCTAAGACTTCCTAGAGTATTCTGATCCACACGATCACTCTAGTTCCTTACAACTTAATGTAATCAATTCTAAGAGTATTACAATTGCTTCTTAAAAGCTATAATCACAAACTGTGATATTTCTCTTAACGTTTAAGCTTAATCTCACTAATATATTACAACAGCAATGTAGTGAGCTTTGATGAAGATGAAGATTCTGAGCTTTGAATAGAACAGAGTTTCAGCAAGTTAATATGAGTTGTTTTGTGCAGAATCGTTAACCTTGCTTCTCATCAGAACTTCATATTTATAGGTGTTGGAGAAGATGACCGTTGAGTGTATTTAATGCTTTGCGTGTTCCGTACAGCATCACATTTAATGTTATACGCTTTTGTCAACTACCTCGAGCCTTGTTCACGCTGTGTCTACTGACGTTGCCTATTATAGCTTTTAACGTTCCTTTTGTCAGTCAGCGTAGCTTGCCACTTGTACTTCCTTCTGATCTGATGTTTGTGAATACAACGTTTGAATATCATCAGAGTCAAACAGCTTGGTGCATAGCATCTTCTGATCTTCTGACCTTGAAGTGCTTCTGAGCGTGATACCATCAGAACTTCAGTGCTTCTGATCTCATGTTCTTCTGATGCTTCCATAGACCCATGTTCTGATTCTGCTTCGACCATCTTCTGATGTCTTGCCAGACCATGTTCTGATGTTGCATGCTGAACCCTTGAGACAAAGCTTCTGAGCGCTGAAATTATGCGTACTCTTTATATATTTCCTGAAAAGGAAATTGCATTGGATTAGAGTACCATATTATCTTAAGCAAAATTCATATTATTGTTATCATCAAAACTAAGATAATTGATCAGAACAAATCTTGTTCTAACAATCTCCCCCTTTTTGATGATGACAAAAACATATATAAATGATATGAATTTGCGATCAGAAAGAGCAGACGGCAAAAGACAAATTACACAGCTATAGCATAAGCATATGAATATGTCTCCCCCTGAGATTAACAATCTCCCCCTGAGATAAATAATCTCCCCCTCAAATAAATACTCGAAGAACTTTAATAAAAGACTTCCCTGATTATTTCGGTAGAGACGATCACATAAGCTTCTGTCTTCAGAGAATTCATAGCTTCTGACTTCTGCTTCCATTGGACAGCTTCAGAACTAGAATTTCTTTAGATCCCTAGAACACTCACAGCTTCTGATTCCTGCATCCATCTAGGACAGCTTCAGAACTTGAATTTCTTTGATCTTCAGAACATTCACAGCTTCTGATTTCTGCTTCCATTTAGGACAGCTTCAGAACTTGAATTTCTTTAATCTTCAGAACATTCACAGCTTCTGATTTCTGCTTCCATTTAGGACAGCTTCAGAACTTGAGTTTTCTGGATCTTTAGAACATTCACAGCTTCTGATTTCTGCTTCCCTCGGATAGCTTCAGAGCTTTGAATTTCTACCAACATCACTTCATGCTAGATTTGTATCAGAACATTGTTGAATGTACCAGAGCATCATCAGATCATCTCTACATCCTGAAATGTTACAGAACAAAAACTAAACGACAAAAGTCAGCATGAACGAGTCAGAACATAAAATGTATATTTGAACACATGATATGTATCAGAGCCATATAGGCTAAAATAATGTTATCAGAGCAAATAGAATTTTGTCAGAGCAAATAGACAAATATGGATCAAATTCTATTATCAGTGCTTCTGATTCATTCTTCTTTCTTGCTTCTGATTTCTGAAGCTTGATAGCACTCAGCTTGCTTCAGTTTCCATGAGCTTATTCTTTTTACAGAATAACACTTCTTATGGTTTTGCTTCTTGTGTTTGCTTTGAAGATTCTCTTCACTTCTTTATACCTGCAAAACACTTAAACCATATAGAACTTGCAGTTCTTGTTAGAGAATGTGTGGGAGCTTTACCCAGCAACTGATAGATTAATCAAATCATTTATCATTTATCTTCTCCCCCTTTTTGTCATATCATCAAAAAACCAAAAAAGATTCAGAGACAAACAAAACGAAACACACGGAGGAAGAAGATGATTTCATTTGAAGTTCAAACAGCAGGTACAGAAGTACATGAAGATAAGTAAGATCAGATGCACACAAAAAAAATGCAACGAAAAGAAAGAAACAACACAGACTCAATCTAAGATGGCCCTGGTCTTGACAAGATCTTGGCCAGCATCTCTTGAACCTCATTGTTGTGTCCATCTTGCCTCACCATGAAAGCTCTATACTCAGCATTGAGTGAGCTTTGCTCATCCTGTCTCCTCTGAATTTCTTCCAGAGTCCTTGCAAGACGAGAAGATTCATCAGAAGAAGCTTCACCGCTTTCAACCACAGGAATCGCAACTTGATCTGTAGCTTCCATGGATAGATCATTTGCAGGGATTTCCTCAACAGGATCTGATTCAGCAACATGATCTTCAGCATCTGCTTCTTGCATAGAAGCATCTCCATATTCTGCAGCAGGAATTTCCGAGTCTCCATTCTCAAGTGCCTGAAGAATGGCAGCTAGATTCCTTGGAGCAGAAGGACCTTCAACTTCTGGTGGGTCAACAACTTCTGGAATGACCAAGCTTGGGTCTTTCTCAGAAGGGTTTTCCCTCAGATAGTTAAAGAGAGTCTTGAAGTCTCCGAGCAGAACAGGATAATCAGGAATAAAGATAACGATATCCCTGCATGGATTTGCTTCCATTTCAGCAGCCAGTCTTAATTGTTCCATCTCATCCAAGAAGGGCTTCTCTTCCAACAGATGTCTTCCTTTGAGACTAGCAAACCAGAAGTCTTCATAATTCCTCAGAATTCCACGAGGCCGTGGGGCAGCAGCTACACAGGCTTCCTGAAGTTCTAAAAACAGAGCATCTGATTCTCTGCGAAGGATCCTCCAGAAGTTCCACATAGCAACATCATTCAATCCAGAACTTTCAGCAATTCTGAGAGTATCAAAGATACTTCTGAGATTCCTCTTTATGTTTTCAAAAACTACACCAATAGGGTATACAGGGCGAAATTTTATTTGGGTTTTTGAAAAGGCAGGGTTGGAAGTGAAGTACGGATGAGGTTCTCTATCCAACCTATAAGAAGATTCTGCTTCAGTATCAGAATCTAACACTACTACTTCAGCTTCAGGACGAGGCTTGGGAGTGTAGTTGCAATCACGGAGCAGCTGCTCATGTGATGCAGAGGTTGGAAGAGGAGAATCACAAAGATTGTTTTGAGAGGTGGAGGGAGTATGTTCAAAGGTGGCATTGAGAGAAGGTTGAGATGGAAAGAGAGTTTGAAGGGGTGGTATATCCAGAACAGGATTTATGGTAGGTGGAGAGGAAGGAAAGGTTATAGGAGAAGATGGAGGTGTAAGAACATGGACAAAGACAGGTGATTCTGATGTGGCTTTTTCTGGTTCAGGTGTAGGGACAACCTCTATTGGTGCAACTTCTGAATGAACAGCAGGAATAGAATCAGGTTCAGAAATGCATATACCTTTGGAACCTCTCAGAAAAGCTTTGGCCACATCCTCAGTCTTCTTCTGCTTCTTACTCTTCGGCTCTTCAATAATCTTTGCTTTGCCCCTAGAGATTTCTTTTCTTCTGACATATGCCAGAACTTCTGGTTGATTCTCAGCCTCTTGAGAGACATTTTCTTCATCAGACTCTTGAAGAATCATCTTCCTTTTTCTTGTTTTCTTCTTCTCAACAGCTTCTTTCTCTTTCTTCTCAAACTCATCAGAGACAGACTTAGCAACCTTTGCAATGACCTCTTTAGAAACATCTTGTTTCTTAGAGACAGCAGAAGGATAATCATGCTTTCTTTTAGTCCTTTCTTCCTTCTTCTTATTTATTTTCATTGGAACACCCTTCTCTTGATTTTTGAGATATTTATTTTCTTCTTGTGATAACAGATACCTAGTTTTGACTACAGGTACCTCACAGTTGAAGAAGGTTTCAAACTCAGCAAGAACAGGTGCTCTTCTGATTCTTGTGTCAGTAAGAGGTTGAGGAGTCTTACTGATAGTTTTAATTACTTTCATCTTCTTCAAAGTGAATGCATTCAGACAAGCCCCAGATGTGACAGCAAGGTCTTTCACAATACCTTCAGATTCCAAGCTTTCAACAATCTTTGAATGCACCAAAAGATTTGAAATAATCCTTCCAAAAGGAATGATTGTTCCACCTTTTTCTCTGAAAGCGTTTCTGGAATCCTTTACTGCTTTCCACAAATGGTTGAAGATGATGTAGATCGCATCAACCTTCTTCCTAGTGGCAATGCAATAAAGAATATACCTTTGCTCATTACTGATGAAATCCGAGGCATGAGTTCCTTTCCTATGGTAGAAACACCCAAGAATGATCTTTGTCCAGATTTTGTAGATATCTCTCAAATCCTTGACGTGTTTTGTTTTCTTGACATTTGGATAGAGAGTGGATAGAACATCTTCCCAAACTGCCCTTTTATCAATCTCAAAAGCCCCTTCAGGGTTTTTCAGATCAAACATCACTCTTAGGATGTTTTCAGTAATAACAACAAACTTTCCATGGACGAAAGAAAGTATTGATTTTGGAGCAACCACAGCATGTGCCCAGAATTCCTTGACAAGATCCGGATAAACTGGGCCAACGAACTCAGCGAACAACGAGGTCCATCCTTGAAAGATGATGTCTTCTTTAAGATGAAATCCATGTTCTTCAAGGTTGTCAAAATCAACAATAAGTTCACATATAACTTCTAATTTGTCCTTGGGAATAGAGCATGCAACAACAGGAGTAAGTTGCAAAATTTCTTCTTGGAGATGGTGAGGAACAGATGTACCAACATTTTGGGATGAGAAGGCAGCCATGGATGCAGAATGAACAAAAACGAATAGGAGAAGAGAACTGGGTTTTTGATTAGGGTTTTAGAAAACGGCTAAGAACTTTTCAAACGAGAGAATGCAAGAAGAAAGAGAGACAAGGGAGCGAAAAAGATGTATGATATGATTTGAAAAGAATATAAGGAGACGAATATAAAATAGAAAAAGAAAGAGAATAAATAAACAAAATGAATAGTTTCAGAATCAAAAGAAATCATTTTCATTAAATGACGAGTGACGTGAGGAGAGAGATCGTGGTAAAAGAAATGATTTAAAACAGTTACCTAGGTCGGCGTCTTTTCAACTGCACGCTTCGTACTGACCGTAGAGACACGTGTTTATCATCAGATAATGGATGACAGGTGTGAAATTTTCAATAGGCTTTACGCCTTCTGATTCCAATCACTGCTTCTGAATTGATCAAGTTTCTCTTCTGGAAACACTCCTTCTGAAGTGTGCTGATATAAATCTGAATGATCTTCTGATCCATTACTTCTGATATACACAGCTTCTGGGGATTCACTTCTTTGTTCTGCAGCTTCTGATAAGACAAAATTGTATCTGCAGAAATTCTTAAGCTGCTTTGTTTCAACAGAAACAAGTTTATCATCAAACCAGATATTTATTGATTCGTCCACAATCAATGTTTCAATATTGTATATTCTGTAGCATTTAGAGCATTTAGAATACTCAAGAACGAAACATCAATGCTTTAGAAACAAACAAAACAGATGGTTCCAAGACTAATAAACTTTCTTTTCTGATCTCCTACGAGCATAGTTTCTTCAACAGATTTAAGTACCAGAACTTGGAAGACAGTCCTTCTTCCCTTCAAGTGTTGAGACCAACTTGAGTCCAGGTAACATGACATGTTGACTTTTATCTTCTTTGTCGCCAAGAGAATCTGCAAAAGAAATAGTCTTTTTCTTTGGTACCCACATCTTCTTGGGTCCTTTCTTGTTAGATTTTCTCAAGTTCTGATTGAACTTGGGTTTAACATTGTAAGCAATAGGAGGAACAGCATGATAATTTTTAATGTGAGTTTCATGATATTTCCTAGGTTGTGTCACATGCTTTTTGGTGTGTGTTATGTGAAAACTTTGAGCATGTGAAGTGTGCCTAATATCATGGGAGTGGCCATACTTGAACTGATCATACAATGGCTTGTATGTGAATTTCATTTCATCAACAGGTTCAAGTTTGTATGGGGTTTCACCCTCAAAACCAATGCCGACTCTTTTGTTTCCAGACACAGCATATATCATAGAAGCTAGCTGACTTCTGCCAATACTTCTAGATAAGAACTTCCTGAAACTTAAATCATATTCTTTCAGAATATGGTTTAGACTAGGAGTGGATTTTTCTGAATCAGAAGAAGATCCAACATTATTGGATAATTTTAAAAGTTTTTCTTTTAATTCAGAATTCTCCAACTCAAGCTTCTTTGTTTCAAATTCAAATAGCTTTTTCAGCTTTTTGTATTTGAGACTAATCTGAGACTTGAATTCCAGAAGTTCTGTTAGACCGGAAACTAACTCATCTCTAGTAAGTTCAGAAAATACCTCTTCAGAATCTGATTCTGATGTAGATTCTGATCCGTCATCTTCTGTCGCCATCAGCGCACAGTTAGCCTGCTCATCTTCAGAGTCTGAATCATCTTCTGACTCATCCCAGGTTGCCATAAGACCTTTCTTCTTATGAAACTTCTTCTTGGGATTTTCCTTCTGAAGTTTTGGACATTCATTCTTGAAGTGTCCAGGCTCATTGCATTCATAGCACATGACCTTCTTCTTGTCAAATCTTCTGTCATCAGAAGATTCTCCACGTTCAAATTTCTTTGAACTTCTGACGCCTCTGAACTTCCTTTGCTTGGTCTTCCAGAGTTGATTTAGCCTTCTGGAGATCAAGGACAGTTCATCTTCTTCTTCAGATTCTGATTCTTCAGGATCTTCTTCTCTAGCCTGAAAAGCGTTAGTGCATTTCTTGATATTGGATTTTAATGCAATAGATTTACCTTTCTTTTGAGGCTCATTTGCGTCCAGCTCTATTTCATGGCTTCTCAAGGCACTGATAAGCTCTTCCAGAGAAACTTCATTCAGATTCTTTGCAATCTTGAATGCAGTCACCATAGGACCCCATCTTCTGGGTAAGCTTCTGATGATCTTCTTTACATGATCAGCCTTGGTGTATCCCTTGTCAAGAACTCTCAATCCAGCAGTAAGAGTTTGAAATCTTGAAAACATCTTTTCAATGTCTTCATCATCCTCCATCTTGAAGGCTTCATACTTCTGGATTAAAGCGAGAGCTTTAGTCTCCTTGACTTGAGCATTTCCTTCATGAGTCATTTTCAAGGACTCATATATGTCATAGGCCGTTTCCCTGTTAGATATCTTCTCATACTCAGCATGAGAGATAGCATTCAGCAAAACAGTTCTGCATTTATGATGATTCCTGAAAAGCTTCTTCTGATCATCATTCATTTCTTGCCTTGTCAGCTTTACGCCACTGGCATTTACTGGATGTTTGTAACCATCCATCAGAAGATCCCATAGATCACCATCTAGACCAAGAAAGTAACTTTCCAGTTTATCTTTCCAGTATTCAAAGTTTTCACCATCAAATACCGGCGGTCTAGTATAACCATTGTTACCGTTGTGTTGCTCAGCAGAGCCAAATGTAGATGCAGGTGTAGACTTTGCAGTTTCATCAGCCATCTTTAACTGAAGCGTTTTTCTCTTCCTGAATCTTTTCTAAACACGGTTAAGTGCTTGCACCTTAGAACCGGCGCTCTGATGCCAATTGAAGGATAGAAAAACACTTAGAAAGGGGGGGTTTGAATAAGTGTAGCTTTAAAAACTTGACAGATAAAAATAAATTGCACAGTTATTTTTATCCTGGTTCGTTGTTAACTAAACTACTCCAGTCCACCCCCGCAGAGATGATTTACCTCAACTGAGGATTTAATCCACTAATCGCACGGATTACAATGGTTCTCCACTTAGTCAGCAACTAAGTCTTCCAGAGTCTTCTGATCACACACTGATCACTCCAGGAACAACTGCTTAGATACCCTCTAAGACTTTTCTAGAGTATTCTGATCCACACGATCACTCTAGTTACAACCTGCTTAGATAACCTCTAAGACTTCCTAGAGTATTCTGATCCACACGATCACTCTAGTTCCTTACAACTTAATGTAATCAATTCTAAGAGTATTACAATTGCTTCTTAAAAGCTATAATCACAAACTGTGATATTTCTCTTAACGTTTAAGCTTAATCTCACTAATATATTACAACAGCAATGTAGTGAGCTTTGATGAAGATGAAGATTCTGAGCTTTGAATAGAACAGAGTTTCAGCAAGTTAATATGAGTTGTTTTGTGCAGAATCGTTAACCTTGCTTCTCATCAGAACTTCATATTTATAGGCGTTGGAGAAGATGACCGTTGAGTGTATTTAATGCTTTGCGTGTTCCGTACAGCATCGCATTTAATGTTATACGCTTTTGTCAACTACCTCGAGCCTTGTTCACGCTGTGTCTACTGACGTTGCCTATTATAGCTTTTAACGTTCCTTTTGTCAGTCAGCGTAGCTTGCCACTTGTACTTCCTTCTGATCTGATGTTTGTGAATACAACGTTTGAATATCATCAGAGTCAAACAGCTTGGTGCATAGCATCTTCTGATCTTCTGACCTTGAAGTGCTTCTGAGCGTGATACCATCAGAACTTCAGTGCTTCTGATCTCATGTTCTTCTGATGCTTCCATAGACCCATGTTCTGATTCTGCTTCGACCATCTTCTGATGTCTTGCCAGACCATGTTCTGATGTTGCATGCTGAACCCTTGAGACAAAGCTTCTGAGCGCTGAAATTATGCGTACTCTTTATATATTTCCTGAAAAGGAAATTGCATTGGATTAGAGTACCATATTATCTTAAGCAAAATTCATATTATTGTTATCATCAAAACTAAGATAATTGATCAGAACAAATCTTGTTCTAACAATCTCCCCCTTTTTGATGATGACAAAAACATATATAAATGATATGAATATGCGATCAGAAAGAGCAGACGGCAAAAGACAAATTACACAGCTATAGCATAAGCATATGAATATGTCTCCCCCTGAGATTAACAATCTCCCCCTGAGATAAATAATCTCCCCCTCAAATAAATACTCGAAGAACTTTAATAAAAGACTTCCCTGATTATTTCGGTAGAGACGATCACATAAGCTTCTGTCTTCAGAGAATTCATAGCTTCTGACTTCTGCTTCCATTGGACAGCTTCAGAACTAGAATTTCTTTAGATCCCTAGAACACTCACAGCTTCTGATTCCTGCTTCCATCTAGGACAGCTTCAGAACTTGAATTTCTTTGATCTTCAGAACATTCACAGCTTCTGATTTCTGCTTCCATTTAGGACAGCTTCAGAACTTGAATTTCTTTAATCTTCAGAACATTCACAGCTTCTGATTTCTGCTTCCATTTAGGACAGCTTCAGAACTTGAGTTTTCTGGATCTTTAGAACATTCACAGCTTCTGATTTCTGCTTCCCTCGGATAGCTTCAGAGCTTTGAATTTCTACCAACATCACTTCATGCTAGATTTGTATCAGAACATTGTTGAATGTACCAGAGCATCATCAGATCATCTCTACATCCTGAAATGTTACAGAACAAAAACTAAACGACAAAAGTCAGCATGAACGAGTCAGAACATAAAATGTATATTTGAACACATGATATGTATCAGAGCCATATAGGCTAAAATAATGTTATCAGAGCAAATAGAATTTTGTCAGAGCAAATAGACAAATATGGATCAAATTCTATTATCAGTGCTTCTGATTCATTCTTCTTTCTTGCTTCTGATTTCTGAAGCTTGATAGCACTCAGCTTGCTTCAGTTTCCATGAGCTTATTCTTTTTACAGAATAACACTTCTTATGGTTTTGCTTCTTGTGTTTGCTTTGAAGATTCTCTTCACTTCTTTATACCTGCAAAACACTTAAACCATATAGAACTTGCAGTTCTTGTTAGAGAATGTGTGGGAGCTTTACCCAGCAACTGATAGATTAATCAAATCATTTATCATTTATCTTCTCCCCCTTTTTGTCATATCATCAAAAAACCAAAAAAGATTCAGAGACAAACAAAACGAAACACACGGAGGAAGAAGATGATTTCATTTGAAGTTCAAACAGCAGGTACAGAAGTACATGAAGATAAGTAAGATCAGATGCACACAAAAAAAATGCAACGAAAAGAAAGAAACAACACAGACTCAATCTAAGATGGCCCTGGTCTTGACAAGATCTTGGCCAGCATCTCTTGAACCTCATTGTTGTGTCCATCTTGCCTCACCATGAAAGCTCTATACTCAGCATTGAGTGAGCTTTGCTCATCCTGTCTCCTCTGAATTTCTTCCAGAGTCCTTGCAAGACGAGAAGATTCATCAGAAGAAGCTTCACCGCTTTCAACCACAGGAATCGCAACTTGATCTGTAGCTTCCATGGATAGATCATTTGCAGGGATTTCCTCAACAGGATCTGATTCAGCAACATGATCTTCAGCATCTGCTTCTTGCATAGAAGCATCTCCATATTCTGCAGCAGGAATTTCCGAGTCTCCATTCTCAAGTGCCTGAAGAATGGCAGCTAGATTCCTTGGAGCAGAAGGACCTTCAACTTCTGGTGGGTCAACAACTTCTGGAATGACCAAGCTTGGGTCTTTCTCAGAAGGGTTTTCCCTCAGATAGTTAAAGAGAGTCTTGAAGTCTCCGAGCAGAACAGGATAATCAGGAATAAAGATAACGATATCCCTGCATGGATTTGCTTCCATTTCAGCAGCCAGTCTTAATTGTTCCATCTCATCCAAGAAGGGCTTCTCTTCCAACAGATGTCTTCCTTTGAGACTAGCAAACCAGAAGTCTTCATAATTCCTCAGAATTCCACGAGGCCGTGGGGCAGCAGCTACACAGGCTTCCTGAAGTTCTAAAAACAGAGCATCTGATTCTCTGCGAAGGATCCTCCAGAAGTTCCACATAGCAACATCATTCAATCCAGAACTTTCAGCAATTCTGAGAGTATCAAAGATACTTCTGAGATTCCTCTTTATGTTTTCAAAAACTACACCAATAGGGTATACAGGGCGAAATTTTATTTGGGTTTTTGAAAAGGCAGGGTTGGAAGTGAAGTACGGATGAGGTTCTCTATCCAACCTATAAGAAGATTCTGCTTCAGTATCAGAATCTAACACTACTACTTCAGCTTCAGGACGAGGCTTGGGAGTGTAGTTGCAATCACGGAGCAGCTGCTCATGTGATGCAGAGGTTGGAAGAGGAGAATCACAAAGATTGTTTTGAGAGGTGGAGGGAGTATGTTCAAAGGTGGCATTGAGAGAAGGTTGAGATGGAAAGAGAGTTTGAAGGGGTGGTATATCCAGAACAGGATTTATGGTAGGTGGAGAGGAAGGAAAGGTTATAGGAGAAGATGGAGGTGTAAGAACATGGACAAAGACAGGTGATTCTGATGTGGCTTTTTCTGGTTCAGGTGTAGGGACAACCTCTATTGGTGCAACTTCTGAACGAACAGCAGGAACAGAATCAGGTTCAGAAATGCATATACCTTTGGAACCTCTCAGAAAAGCTTTGGCCACATCCTCAGTCTTCTTCTGCTTCTTACTCTTCGGCTCTTCAATAATCTTTGCTTTGCCCCTAGAGATTTCTTTTCTTCTGACATATGCCAGAACTTCTGGTTGATTCTCAGCCTCTTGAGAGACATTTTCTTCATCAGACTCTTGAAGAATCATCTTCCTTTTTCTTGTTTTCTTCTTCTCAACAGCTTCTTTCTCTTTCTTCTCAAACTCATCAGAGACAGACTTAGCAACCTTTGCAATGACCTCTTTAGAAACATCTTGTTTCTTAGAGACAGCAGAAGGATAATCATGCTTTCTTTTAGTCCTTTCTTCCTTCTTCTTATTTATTTTCATTGGAACACCCTTCTCTTGATTTTTGAGATATTTATTTTCTTCTTGTGATAACAGATACCTAGTTTTGACTACAGGTACCTCACAGTTGAAGAAGGTTTCAAACTCAGCAAGAACAGGTGCTCTTCTGATTCTTGTGTCAGTAAGAGGTTGAGGAGTCTTACTGATAGTTTTAATTACTTTCATCTTCTTCAAAGTGAATGCATTCAGACAAGCCCCAGATGTGACAGCAAGGTCTTTCACAATACCTTCAGATTCCAAGCTTTCAACAATCTTTGAATGCACCAAAAGATTTGAAATAATCCTTCCAAAAGGAATGATTGTTCCACCTTTTTCTCTGAAAGCGTTTCTGGAATCCTTTACTGCTTTCCACAAATGGTTGAAGATGATGTAGATCGCATCAACCTTCTTCCTAGTGGCAATGCAATAAAGAATATACCTTTGCTCATTACTGATGAAATCCGAGGCATGAGTTCCTTTCCTATGGTAGAAACACCCAAGAATGATCTTTGTCCAGATTTTGTAGATATCTCTCAAATCCTTGACGTGTTTTGTTTTCTTGACATTTGGATAGAGAGTGGATAGAACATCTTCCCAAACTGCCCTTTTATCAATCTCAAAAGCCCCTTCAGGGTTTTTCAGATCAAACATCACTCTTAGGATGTTTTCAGTAATAACAACAAACTTTCCATGGACGAAAGAAAGTATTGATTTTGGAGCAACCACAGCATGTGCCCAGAATTCCTTGACAAGATCCGGATAAACTGGGCCAACGAACTCAGCGAACAACGAGGTCCATCCTTGAAAGATGATGTCTTCTTTAAGATGAAATCCATGTTCTTCAAGGTTGTCAAAATCAACAATAAGTTCACATATAACTTCTAATTTGTCCTTGGGAATAGAGCATGCAACAACAGGAGTAAGTTGCAAAATTTCTTCTTGGAGATGGTGAGGAACAGATGTACCAACATTTTGGGATGAGAAGGCAGCCATGGATGCAGAATGAACAAAAACGAATAGGAGAAGAGAACTGGGTTTTTGATTAGGGTTTTAGAAAACGGCTAAGAACTTTTCAAACGAGAGAATGCAAGAAGAAAGAGAGACAAGGGAGCGAAAAAGATGTATGATATGATTTGAAAAGAATATAAGGAGACGAATATAAAATAGAAAAAGAAAGAGAATAAATAAACAAAATGAATAGTTTCAGAATCAAAAGAAATCATTTTCATTAAATGACGAGTGACGTGAGGAGAGAGATCGTGGTAAAAGAAATGATTTAAAACAGTTACCTAGGTCGGCGTCTTTTCAACTGCACGCTTCGTACTGACCGTAGAGACACGTGTTTATCATCAGATAATGGATGACAGGTGTGAAATTTTCAATAGGCTTTACGCCTTCTGATTCCAATCACTGCTTCTGAATTGATCAAGTTTCTCTTCTGGAAACACTCCTTCTGAAGTGTGCTGATATAAATCTGAATGATCTTCTGATCCATTACTTCTGATATACACAGCTTCTGGGGATTCACTTCTTTGTTCTGCAGCTTCTGATAAGACAAAATTGTATCTGCAGAAATTCTTAAGCTGCTTTGTTTCAACAGAAACAAGTTTATCATCAAACCAGATATTTATTGATTCATCCACAATCAATGTTTCAATATTGTATATTCTGTAGCATTTAGAGCATTTAGAATACTCAAGAACGAAACATCAATGCTTTAGAAACAAACAAAACAGATGGTTCCAAGACTAATAAACTTTCTTTTCTGATCTCCTACGAGCATAGTTTCTTCAACAGATTTAAGTACCAGAACTTGGAAGACAGTCCTTCTTCCCTTCAAGTGTTGAGACCAACTTGAGTCCAGGTAACATGACATGTTGACTTTTATCTTCTTTGTCGCCAAGAGAATCTGCAAAAGAAATAGTCTTTTTCTTTGGTACCCACATCTTCTTGGGTCCTTTCTTGTTAGATTTTCTCAAGTTCTGATTGAACTTGGGTTTAACATTGTAAGCAATAGGAGGAACAGCATGATAATTTTTAATGTGAGTTTCATGATATTTCCTAGGTTGTGTCACATGCTTTTTGGTGTGTGTTATGTGAAAACTTTGAGCATGTGAAGTGTGCCTAATATCATGGGAGTGGCCATACTTGAACTGATCATACAATGGCTTGTATGTGAATTTCATTTCATCAACAGGTTCAAGTTTGTATGGGGTTTCACCCTCAAAACCAATGCCGACTCTTTTGTTTCCAGACACAGCATATATCATAGAAGCTAGCTGACTTCTGCCAATACTTCTAGATAAGAACTTCCTGAAACTTAAATCATATTCTTTCAGAATATGGTTTAGACTAGGAGTGGATTTTTCTGAATCAGAAGAAGATCCAACATTATTGGATAATTTTAAAAGTTTTTCTTTTAATTCAGAATTCTCCAACTCAAGCTTCTTTGTTTCAAATTCAAATAGCTTTTTCAGCTTTTTGTATTTGAGACTAATCTGAGACTTGAATTCCAGAAGTTCTGTTAGACCGGAAACTAACTCATCTCTAGTAAGTTCAGAAAATACCTCTTCAGAATCTGATTCTGATGTAGATTCTGATCCGTCATCTTCTGTCGCCATCAGCGCACAGTTAGCCTGCTCATCTTCAGAGTCTGAATCATCTTCTGACTCATCCCAGGTTGCCATAAGACCTTTCTTCTTATGAAACTTCTTCTTGGGATTTTCCTTCTGAAGTTTTGGACATTCATTCTTGAAGTGTCCAGGCTCATTGCATTCATAGCACATGACCTTCTTCTTGTCAAATCTTCTGTCATCAGAAGATTCTCCACGTTCAAATTTCTTTGAACTTCTGACGCCTCTGAACTTCCTTTGCTTGGTCTTCCAGAGTTGATTTAGCCTTCTGGAGATCAAGGACAGTTCATCTTCTTCTTCAGATTCTGATTCTTCAGGATCTTCTTCTCTAGCCTGAAAAGCGTTAGTGCATTTCTTGATATTGGATTTTAATGCAATAGACTTACCTTTCTTTTGAGGCTCATTTGCGTCCAGCTCTATTTCATGGCTTCTCAAGGCACTGATAAGCTCTTCCAGAGAAACTTCATTCAGATTCTTTGCAATCTTGAATGCAGTCACCATAGGACCCCATCTTCTGGGTAAGCTTCTGATGATCTTCTTTACATGATCAGCCTTGGTGTATCCCTTGTCAAGAACTCTCAATCCAGCAGTAAGAGTTTGAAATCTTGAAAACATCTTTTCAATGTCTTCATCATCCTCCATCTTGAAGGCTTCATACTTCTGGATTAAAGCGAGAGCTTTAGTCTCCTTGACTTGAGCATTTCCTTCATGAGTCATTTTCAAGGACTCATATATGTCATAGGCCGTTTCCCTGTTAGATATCTTCTCATACTCAGCATGAGAGATAGCATTCAGCAAAACAGTTCTGCATTTATGATGATTCCTGAAAAGCTTCTTCTGATCATCATTCATTTCTTGCCTTGTCAGCTTTACGCCACTGGCATTTACTGGATGTTTGTAACCATCCATCAGAAGATCCCATAGATCACCATCTAGACCAAGAAAGTAACTTTCCAGTTTATCTTTCCAGTATTCAAAGTTTTCACCATCAAATACCGGCGGTCTAATATAACCATTGTTACCGTTGTGTTGCTCAGCAGAGCCAGATGTAGATGCAGGTGTAGACTTTGCAGTTTCATCAGCCATCTTTAACTGAAGCGTTTTTCTCTTCCTGAATCTTTTCTAAACACGGTTAAGTGCTTGCACCTTAGAACCGGCGCTCTGATGCCAATTGAAGGATAGAAAAACACTTAGAAAGGGGGGGTTTGAATAAGTGTAGCTTTAAAAAACTTGACAGATAAAAATAAATTGCACAGTTATTTTTATCCTGGTTCGTTGTTAACTAAACTACTCCAGTCCACCCCCGCAGAGATGATTTACCTCAACTGAGGATTTAATCCACTAATCGCACGGATTACAATGGTTCTCCACTTAGTCAGCAACTAAGTCTTCCAGAGTCTTCTGATCACACACTGATCACTCCAGGAACAACTGCTTAGATACCCTCTAAGACTTTTCTAGAGTATTCTGATCCACACGATCACTCTAGTTACAACCTGCTTAGATAACCTCTAAGACTTCCTAGAGTATTCTGATCCACACGATCACTCTAGTTCCTTACAACTTAATGTAATCAATTCTAAGAGTATTACAATTGCTTCTTAAAAGCTATAATCACAAACTGTGATATTTCTCTTAACGTTTAAGCTTAATCTCACTAATATATTACAACAGCAATGTAGTGAGCTTTGATGAAGATGAAGATTCTGAGCTTTGAATAGAACAGAGTTTCAGCAAGTTAATATGAGTTGTTTTGTGCAGAATCGTTAACCTTGCTTCTCATCAGAACTTCATATTTATAGGCGTTGGAGAAGATGACCGTTGAGTGTATTTAATGCTTTGCGTGTTCCGTACAGCATCGCATTTAATGTTATACGCTTTTGTCAACTACCTCGAGCCTTGTTCACGCTGTGTCTACTGACGTTGCCTATTATAGCTTTTAACGTTCCTTTTGTCAGTCAGCGTAGCTTGCCACTTGTACTTCCTTCTGATCTGATGTTTGTGAATACAACGTTTGAATATCATCAGAGTCAAACAGCTTGGTGCATAGCATCTTCTGATCTTCTGACCTTGAAGTGCTTCTGTGCGTGATACCATCAGAACTTCAGTGCTTCTGATCTCATGTTCTTCTGATGCTTCCATAGACCCATGTTCTGATTCTGCTTCGACCATCTTCTGATGTCTTGCCAGACCATGTTCTGATGTTGCATGCTGAACCCTTTGAGACAAAGCTTCTGAGCGCTGAATTATGCATACTCTTTATATATTTCCTGAAAAGGAAATTGCATTGGATTAGAGTACCATATTATCTTAAGCAAAATTCATATTATTGTTATCATCAAAACTAAGATAATTGATCAGAACAAATCTTGTTCAAACATTATTGTCCATAAGTCAATTAAGTGACAATGGTTATGATATAATCTTCAATCAAAAGTCTTGCAAGGCTGTAAGTTAGAAGGATGGCTCAATCCTATTTACAGGCAAGAGAAAGAACAACATTTATAAGATTGATCTTTCTGATCTTGAGAAGCAGAAGGCGACTTGCCTTATGTCTGTTTCCGAAGAGCAATGGGTCTGGCACAAGAAGATTAGGACATGCTAGTTTGAGAAAGATTTCTCAGATTAACAAACTAAATCTGGTCAGAGGACTCCCAAATCTGAAATACAAATCAGATGCTCCTTGTGAAGCATGTCAGAAGGGCATGTTCTCCAAACCTGCATTCAAATCTAAGAATATTTTCTCTTCCTCTAGGCCGTTAAAACTTCTGCACATTGATCTGTTTGGCCCTGTCAAAACAGCATCTTTCAGAGGAAAGAAATATGGATTAGTCATCGTAGATGATTATAGCCGCTGGACATGGGTAAAGTTCTCAAAACACAAGGATGAGTCTCATTCAGTGTTCTTTGAATTCTGCACTCAGATTCAATCTAAGAAGGAGTGCAAAATCATAAAGGTCAAAAGTGATCATGGTGGTGAATTTGAGAACAGATTCTTTGAGGAGTTCTTCAAAGAAAATGGTATTGCCCATGATTTCTCTTGTCCTAGAACTCCACAGCAAAATGGAGTTGTAGAACGAAAGAATAGGACTCTACAAGAAATGGCCAGAACCATGATCAATGAAACCAATATGGCTAAGCACTTCTGGGCAGAAGCAATAAATACTGCATGTTATATTCAGAATAGAATCTCTATAAGACCTATTCTAAATAAGACTCCTTATGAATTGTGGAAGAACAGAAAGCCCAACATTTCATATTTTTATCCTTTTGGATGTGTTTGTTTCATTCTGAATACTAAAGATCATCTTGGTAAGTTTGATTCTAAGGCACAAAAATGTTTCCTTCTTGGATATTCTGAACGCTCTAAAGGCTACAGAGTATACAATACTGAAACATTGGTTGTAGAAGAATCAATCAACATCAGATTTGATGATAAGCTTGGTCTTGAAAAGCCAAAGCAGTTTGAGAATTTTGCAGATATAGATATTGATATATCAGAAGCTGAAGAACCAAGAAGCAAAGTTTCAGAAGCTGAAAATCTCAGAAGCAAAGGATCAGAAGATCAAGTTGCTGCGTCTTTAGAGAATCTCAGAATTTCTGAAGAGCCAACAGTCAGAAGATCTTCTAGACTCACCTTTGCTCACTCAGAAGATGTCATTCTTGGAAAGAAAGATGATCCTATCAAAACTAGATCTTTTCTAAATAATGGCAGTCAGAACAATTGATCAGAATGAGAAGATGAGAAGTTCTACCGTTCATCAGAAGCAATTTTTGTAACAGCTGTCATCAAGTGTTTTCTAATGGTGAACACGTGTTCACACGCTAGGTAAAAGCGGTGCGTGAAACTGATGGGACGCCGCCCTAGATAACTGTGTAAATCATTTCAAATATCATGTTCTCTCACCTAACGTCACTCATCATTTAATGCATTTGATTTCAATTGATTCTGTAACTGTTCATTCTCATAAATTAATTGCATTCTTTTTCAAATCCGCCCCTATATATTCATTTCAAATTATAACGTTTCTCTTTTTCGCTCTCATTCTCTCTCTTCTTGCATGCATTTTTGCAACTTGTTTGCCCTTTTCTCAAACCCTAAACGCAAACCTAAAAAAGTTTCCAGTAATCTCAGTAGTGCTTCAATGGCTGCTTCATCATCTCTCAACGT
The DNA here is from genome assembly GCF_029867415.1 of Vicia villosa. Classification (NCBI taxonomy): domain Eukaryota; kingdom Viridiplantae; phylum Streptophyta; class Magnoliopsida; order Fabales; family Fabaceae; genus Vicia; species Vicia villosa. The sequence continues at coordinate 1,939 of NW_026705400.1, read as the reverse complement.
GGGTTCCTCTGTTCCTCTACATCTTCAAGAAGAAGAACATCAAATTGTTCCAGTTATCTCTTGCTCCATTCCCAGAAATGAGTTAGAAGTTATCTGTGAATTAACGGTGGAATTTGATAGTCTTGAAAAACACGAGTTCCTTCTGAAAGAGGATATGTTATTTCAAGGATGGACTTCTCTGTTCTCAGAGTTCTGTGGACCTGTTTACCCAGAACTAGTGAAGGAATTTTGGGTGCATGCTGTAGTTGCCCCTAAATCAATCTTATCGTTTGTTCATGGAAGATTTGTTGTTGTTACTGAGAACATCCTAAGAATGATGTTTGATCTAAGAAACCCTGAAGGTGTCTATGAAGTGGAACAAAGAGCAGATTGGGATGCCGTTCTGGCTAAACTTTACCCAGATGTAAAGAAAACAAAGCGTGTCAAAGACATGAAGAATCTCTACAAAATCTGGACCAAGAATCTTCTGGGGTGCTTCTATCACAGAAAAGCAACCCATTCTGCAGATTTTGTCAACAAAGAGCAGCAATATATTCTGTACTGCATTGCCACTCAGAAGAAGATTGATATTATCTACATAATATTCAATCATATGTGGAATGCTGTGAGAGACTCCAGAAATGCCTTCAGAAAGAAGAAAGGTATTATTATTCCTTTTGGAAGAATAATCACCAATCTTCTGATTCATACCAAGATTGTTGAAGACTTGGAAACTCAAGGAGTTATCAAGGATCTTGTTACTGATTCAGGAAGCTGTTTGAATGCTCACACTTTGAGAAAGATGAATCTCATTCAAGAGGTTAAAGACAATCCTCAACCTCTCCCAGGAGCAAGAAGCAGAAGAAATCTTGTTCTTGCTGAGTTTGAATCATTCTTCAGAAGTGAGCTGCCAGGAGTTAGGGCTAATTATCTTAACTCTCTCAAGGAAGATAAAGACAAAGATGCTCCTGCTAAAGGTGGTCGCAAGAAAGTTTCTACCTCCAGACTAGTAGTTTCAGAAGATGTTTCAGAAGCTGCACCAGAAGCTGCAGGAAAGAAAGAAAGAAGGACAAAACAGAAGTTTGATCGCCCTTCTGTCAGTCAAGAGAAGGAAGTCCAAGAAGAAGCTGCTGCAGTAGTTGAGGAGAATGCTGCTGATAAAGAAGTTGTTACTGAAGAAAGCCAGGATGTTTTAGTTGAAGATAAAAATGTTGAACAAGAAGGTGCTGAGAAGAAGAAGAAGAAGAAGAGAAAGCTGAAAAATAAGAATGTAGAAGATGGAAAGGATGTGGAAAAGAAGAAGAAAAAGAAAAGAAAACTAATAATAGTAGAGTCGGATGAAGAAGAAGAAATTCCAGAAGCTGTGAATCAGCAAGAAGTTGAAAATCAAGAAGCTGTGGATGGAGAGAAAGAAAGACTGGATAATGCCAGAAGAAGAGAAATTTCTCTTGGGAAGGCAAAGATTCTGGAAGAGAAGAAGAACAAGAAGCAGAGAAGACTTGAGGTTGTATTTGAAGCTCTTCAGAAGGTATCAAAAGGTATACATCTTTCTGAACCTGTCTCTGTATCTGTTTTACATTCAGAATCTGTACCAACAGAAGTTCCGATTAACCCTCAACCAGGAATTCTACTAGAAACAACTCCAACAGAAACACCTCAACTCACCCATGTTCTCACACCTCCTTCTCCCCATTACAATGTTCTTACCCCACCTTCCTCACCTGTCACAAATGTTCTCATTCCTTCCTCTCCACCCACAACCAATGTTGCTTCTGACCATTCGTTTGAAACCCTCATTCTGAATATTCAACCCCTTCAAACCTGTTTTCCTCCTCACTCAAATATATCCATTTCTCAACCACCTCCTCATGCTAACTATGAACCCATTCCATCCCCCACTCCAAATAATCCCTCTATCATACCCCAAAATTTGCCCACATATATTCTCATATGTCGTGTT
>NW_026705394.1:300000-402478 GCF_029867415.1 Vicia villosa | reverse complement strand
AACTAACCGCTACTGCACCTAAATTTAAATCAACAAAGAATAGCTTCTAGTGTAAACCTCGGGACAATCATATATTTGAAAATTAGAAAGATTTAGGAGAGGTACCCGAATAGCAACTACAGCCCCAGGCATGTATTTTGCAGCATGAGGTCGTAATCTAGCAACAGAAACATCTAAGGAAATTTTAACTGTGCGGACTTGCTACTATATATAAATACTTGGTTGATTACAGGAAGATAAATAGGTACCAGTGAATTATTCTTTTAAATATAAAGTGAACAACTTACGATGGAAAATAACCATTCTACTTTCTTCTGCTTTCTCAATTCTCACACATTGTAACTTAGTTAACGATGCAATCCACATTCGTTGATAAATTAGTAATAGATATGTTGAGAAACTCACAAGTCCAATCATGGCTGCTGCTACTGGAGGAATTCTATCAGCAAGGCTTGTTCTAACAACAGTGGTAGAAGGAAAAGTTCCAATAGTATGTGGCTGAATTAATACGAATGATTCAAAAGATGCACTTGCAGTAGATTAAATGTAAACTCAATTTTATTATTAGAATAAAACTACAAACTTAATTTGAATATCTTTACATTCGCAACAGCTGTAGAAGCAACTCTCGAAGCATCAAATGAAGGATTTTCTAGAGTCCAGGGCATGGTTTTAAATTGCAGTTCGGCTGCGGTGCGGTCACTGCGGTTGCGGCTACTGCGGTTGTTGCGATGTGGAATACGATCGTTGCGGCGTGAATTCATGAACATAAAATATTATATTTTATTATTTATTTTGATTTCACATTTCTTCCATTTTCTCTCTAAATTTTCATATATATTTCATTAACAAGTCGTCTCCCTTCTGAATATCATTAATCCTTTTAAAATATATCTTAAATTTACAATATAATTTTAAAAAAAGGTAGACGAAATAATTTTTGTGAGCTTTGCATAATCTCTTGCCGCCTGATGCGGTGTTATGATGTGGCCGATGCATAGGTATTAAATATAAAAAATGGCAATATGTATACTTAAATAAAAGTTTATAAATTAGAAAATTACAAATTTCTGCTGGGCCAACTATAATATCTCCCATCAATGATCTGATACTCACTTGAATTTGCAACGATGTCGTCCAACATAGAGTTATATGATGGGTGGTTATCAGCAAGTATGCATAATGTATCTGAGTAATATAATCCGAAGATGAAGCTGGGATTAGAAACCCTGTTGGAATTAAGGTTGTTTTTATGTGTAGGACAAGTGTTTAGAAATATTGGAGGCTTGAATAAAAACTTGATAGGTAGGAGAATTCTTTATGGAAGAGAGAACTTTGTATTTTGCTTGATACAAATGTGTGAGATTACATCTCTATTTATAGTACTCTAAGGAGAACTCTAGATTCACTAATTCTAGAGAGTTCTCAACTCTAGATATCTAAAGAGTATTCTAGAGAATATTACAACCATAAGAAATATCTAGACACTCCAAACACTACAAGAATTCTCTAGAAACACTATCCAAAATTATCTAAGCCCAAAATAACTAAGCCCAAAATACCAAATAATAAAGAGGCCCAAATCAAGTTTAATATTTCAACATCCCCCCTTAAACTTGATTTGTGACTCCAAACATTCTCCTTAGCTTCATGCTTGCTCAACTCGCTTCCACATTCCATCGGGGTGCCAACTGGATTGGCGTCATCCATCTTGAATTTCTTAAGTACTTCTTTGGCATAACCTTCGTGGGTGATGAAAATTCCTTTGTCTCCTTGCTTTACTTCGATGCCAAGATAATATGCCATGAGCCCCAACTCTGTCATCTCAAATTCATTTGCCTTGTCTTTCTTGAACTCTTCAAACATGTTCGGATTGTTCCCTGTGAAAATCAAGTCATCTACATACAAGCACACAATCAAAATATCTCCACTTTGCGCTTTGATATAAAGTGCATGCTCATATGGACACTTGATGAAGTTCTTGTCTTGAAAGTACTTGTCGATTCGAACATTCCAAGCTCTTGGTGCTTGCTTGAGACCGTACAATGCCTTCTTCAACTTCAAGACTTTTTCTTCTTGCCCTTTTACTTCATAACCCAATGGTTGCTCGATATAAACTTCTTCTTCGAGGAAACCATTCAAGAAGGCCGACTTCACATCCATTTGATAGATCTTCCATTTATTTTGAGCTGCCAAAGAAATGACCAGTCTAATAGTTTCAAGACAAGCAACGGGAGCAAATACCTCATCATAGTCAATTCCTTGTTTTTGACTATATCCTTTCGCCACCAATCTTGCTTTATATCTCTCCACGTCTCCTTTTTCATTCTTCTTCGCCTTGTACACCCATCTTACTCCAATTGCTTTGTGTCCTCTTGGAAGTGTAGTAAGTTCCCACGTATCATTCTTCGTGATTGACTTGATTTCTTCGCCCATGGCATCTCTCCACTTTATGTTTTCCGCCGCTTCTTGATAGCTTAAAGGCTCACAATCACCAAAAAGACAAAAGAGGTTAATGTCGTTTAGGTTTTCGGTTACCTCATAAAGCTCTTCAATGCTTCTTAGTCGCGGTGTCCTCTCACTTGAGCTTGTTTCTTCCAACCTTGGTGTCGGTGAGGTCGGTGGTGTAAGATGTTCCTCTATCATTGGTTGTTCAATTTCTTCTTCTTCTTCTTCAAAGTAAGGAAGAAAATCATACCTTTCTTCTTGAACACTCCAATCCCAACAATCTTCTTCATCGAACTCCACGTCGCGGCTTATGACGATCTTTCCACTATTTGGATTGTAAAGCTTGTAACCTTTGGAACTTGAGTCGTAACCAACAAACACGTATTTCTCACTTTTATCATCGAGCTTTGTTCTTCTTTCGTCTGGATCATGGGTGTAAGCAATACTTCCAAACACTTTAAGGTGAGAGATCCCAGGCTTCCTTCCTCTCCATGCTTCTTGTGGTGTCTTCTCGTGCACACTTCTTGTTGGGGAGCGATTTGTCAAGTAAACCGCACATGCCACAGCTTCGGCCCAAAACTCCTTCGGCATCTTCTTGCTTTTGAGCATGCTTCGCACCATGTTAAGTATGGTTCGATTCTTTCTTTCTGCTACTCCATTTTGTTGTGGCGATCTTGGCACAGTCAATGGACGGCGGATTCCATGTTCTTCACAATATTTGTTGAACTTATTTGAAGTGAACTCTCCTCCTCGATCATATCTCATGGCCTTAATGGAAAGACCACTTTCTTTCTCCACAAGGGCTTTGAACTTCTTAAAGTTTTCAAACACTTCTGACTTCTCCTTTAAGAAGTAAACCCATGTTTTTCTGGAATAATCATCAATAAAGAGGAGAAAGTACTTACTCTTACCAAAAGACTTGGGTTTGATTGGTCCACAAACATCGGTGTGTATGAGCTCTAGCGGCTTTCTGGCTCTTGATGTTGATTCCTTTGGAAAGCTTTTTCGGAATTGCTTCCCAATTAGACATCCTTCGCAGAGTTGGTCTGGGTGGTTGATGCTAGGCAAGCCTCTCACCATCTCCTTCTTTGCCAAACGTTCTAAACCATCGAAGTTGAGATGCCCAAATCGTAAATGCCATAGCCATGAAGAGTCGGTATAGCACGCCTTGAGACACTTTGCCACATCATTTTGAATGTTCAAAAGGAACATTCTATTCTTTGACATAGGCACCTTCGCAATCAAGTTATGTCTACAATCTCTTAAGAAAAGACTATGTTCTTTCAAGTGGATGTCATAGCCTTTCTCTAATAATTGTCCCAAGCTCAAAATATTATTCTTCATGTTAGGGACATAGTAGACATTGGATATGAACTGATGACTACCATTCTTCAAGCGTATGAGAATTTTACCTTTTCCTTTGACCGGTATCTTCGAGTTATCTCCAAATGAGACATCGCAAATTGCCGCTTCATTGATCTCTACAAGCATGCTTCGATCGCCGCACATGTGGTTGCTTGCCCCAGTGTCGAGGTACCACTTGTTTCTTTTCTCTTCAACTTAGTTTTGACATGCGAGTAGCAAAGTTTCTTCTTCTCCACCTTTTTCTTCTACAAAGTTAGCTTTCTCTTCAACCTTCTTCGAGAATCTACACTCGGATGCATAGTGACCAATCTTGTTGCAGTTGAAGCACTTGATTTGTGATTTTTCGTACCTCGACCATGAATTTCCTCTTCCACGACCTCTTGTCGGTTGTGGATTCCAGCTTCTTTCTCCATTGTTGAAGTTGTTAGAGTAGTTGTTGTAACCTCCTCTTCCTTCTCCTCCACGTCCTTGTCCACGTCCACGATCTTGGCCACGACCTCGTCCTCTTTGGTTCTTGTAGTTTACATAGTTTGCTTCCTTTATGTTGAGTTGTAGTAGTTGCTCTATAGCCTCCTTTTGTTTAGTTTTTCTCTTTTGTTTTTCTTCATATGCTTGTAAGGAACCCATGAGTTGCTCAATGGTCATGGTCTTTAAATCCTTGTTTTCTTCAATGTTGGTAACAATGAAGTCAAAACTTGGATTTAAAGTGCAAAGTATTTTCTCCATGACTTTCACATCATCAACATCTTCACCATTTCTTTTAAGTTGATTGACTACGGCCAATACTCGAGAAAAATAATCAGAAATTGATTTGGAATCCTCCATAAATAAGCGTTCAAAGTCACCTCTAAGAGTTTGAAGACGAATCTTTTTTACCTGCTCAACTCCTTTGTTGCAAGTTTGAAGCTTGTCCCATGCTTCTTTGGCCGTCGTTGCGTTGGATATCTTCTCAAAAGTATCTTCATCCACCGATTGATAAATGAGGAAGAGAGCTTTCTTGTCTCTCTTTCTTGACTCCTTCAATGTATCTTTTGCACCTTGACTTAGTGAGGTTTCATCTTGCTCCTTGAAGCCTTTCTCAATGACATCCCACACATCTTGAGATCCTAGTAGCGCCTTCATCTTGATACTCCAATTATCATAGTTGTTCTTTGTGAGCATCGACATTTGAAAAGGGAAACCTCCATTCGCCATCTTTTGAGGACCTTGAAGCTCTGGTACCACTTTGTTGGAATTAAGGTTGTTTTTATGTGTAGGACAAGTGTTTAAAAATATTGGAGGCTTGAATAAAAACTTGATAGGTAGGAGAATTCTTTATGGAAGAGAGAACTTTGTATTTTGCTTGATACAAATGTGTGAGATTACATCTCTATTTATAGTACTCTAAGGAGAACTCTAGATTCACTAATTCTAGAAAGTTCTCAACTCTAGATATCTAAAGAGTATTCTAGATAATATTACAACCATAAGAAATATCTAGACACTCCAAACACTACAAGAATTCTCTAGAAACACTATCCAAAATTATCTAAGCCCAAAATAACTAAGCCCAAAATACCAAATGATAAAGAGGCCCAAATCAAGTTTAATATTTCAACAAACCCATGTTCATCCATCCATTTTAGATCCCATGAACAACCTAATATTAATTTCAGTTCTTTTAACAAAGTTAGTGTGAAGTCACAAGACAATGACAAATATAAATTTAAGAAATCAGAGGTCTGAAATGGAGATATATCAGAAATTCGAACTAGAGACTAACCGTCAATTCTCCCCGCTGATAGAGATGACACAATGTTCGGTGACATTGGTCAAAATCCAGTACATGAGTGCATTCTAAAGATACTGTCTGTTTGCACTTTGAAATTTTAACAATTATTTTAAAAGATTATATCTTGAAGATTCTGGGAATTGTGGGGAAATTTTATAAAAAAGAGGAGTTTTGGATATTGATGATATCACAACTTTTTGTTTTGATGAGAATTTATTTCAAGATGAGTGTTTGGTAACAAGTTTTAAGTTTGATGATGTCTCAGATTTTTCTTTTGAGGATAATTTGTTTCAAGATGAAAGTACTATTGATTCTCGGCTAAATGATATAGAATTATACAAGGACAAAAAACATTTTAATCTTGTGACAGATGCCACTTGATAATATGAAATATTAGTTTACAATAGCATGTATTACACTATATTTAAATTAAGATTTTATATAAGTTTAAATTAGGATTTAACTATTAGTTTCTAATAACTTGCAGTACATTATGCTGAATATTAATTTATAATGTAGAATACTAGCTATATATATATACTTTTAAGTCAAGATTTTACTATTTTACACCTTTATTATAGGGAATTTTTATATCCATTGGTGAAATTTCATGTAACAATTGAAATGTTTGCTATCAATGTGCATCTAATAATTTCAATTTGAATACTCATAAGTGAACTTTAGAAAGTACTCTAAGACATATCAATCATTTGTTAGAAAATAAATAATAAATTCTTGAAGAATTATAACTAATTCATTAAATTTAGTTTAATAAATAATTTCTAAGGAATATATGTGATTCACAATTAAAGTTAGAAGCATTTTTTCCATTTGAAATTCATAATATAAGATACTTAAAAGCTGGAACCAGTCTGATATGAAACTCATTTTTCAAAATAACTAATGGGATACCCGTGCGTTCGCACGGGTACTGGCGTGACATGTACGTTTTTTTTTTGGTGAAATAAGATATTATATATATATATATATATATATATATATATATATCCAAAAACCAATCCAATACAAAGCAACCCCTAGGCTACAAACCACAAACTGTACAATCTAAACCATACTCAGTTAAGCTATATGTTCACGCAACTTAGCCTTCCTCCAGCATCTATGTGTTACTCTATCTATAATGTTTCTATCTATACTACTTGTATCAATTCTATTCTCATTAACTCTATACACATATTTGTTCCTATGTATCCAGCAAGCATATACAGTTTCAGCAAATGCTATTTTGAGAATTCTGGTTTGCCAGCCCTTGTTCTTGCTCGCGTCTATCATCCAATCAAGTTCTTGCTTCCAGCCCTCAGGACAACGATTCCTGCCCATCCACATCAGCACCTCTCTCCATATATTCTTCATGGTGCAACATCCTAACAGTAAATGCTGTAACGACTCTTTATCGTGGCAGAGTTCACAATTTTCCTCTTGTATCATACCAAACTTATACAACCGATCTTTTGATGCTAACATATTATGACAAGCCAACCATAAAATAAAACCTGCTCTCGGTGATGCTTCAGAATTGTACATAATCTTCCTCCAAGGCACTTTGGGACTCTGCTCTATTAAGCCATTGTACATTCTCCTAGTTCTAAAATTTCCCGATTCCTCCAGTAAACCATGTCAGCCCCTTTACTTCTGTTACTAAGGATTCCTTTCAGGATCCATGAGCACGGGTATTTGATTGGGACATTCATCAAGTGATCATCTTTAACATAGTATATATGGACCCACTTAACCCACATGCTGTTTGCTTTTTGACTAAGATTCCACAGAAGTTTCATCATACAAGCTTCATTCCACTTAGCCAGATCAATCACACTCAAACCACCTTGACATTTTGGTTCGCAGATTTTGCTCCAAGCAATAGGGGCTTTCCTTGTCACTTAACCTTTACCAGTCCAAAGAAAGGTTCTACACAAATCTGCCAGCCTTCTAGTTACCTCCTTTGGGAGAGGTATACACTGCATGCAATAGTTAGTTGTTCTAAAAATCACGCTATTGATAAGTTGAATTATTCTCGAGTAACTAAGGAGGTGAGAGCTCCAATGCTTTATACGAGCACCTATTATTTCAACCAATGTCATACATTGGGTGACAGATAGCTTCTTGCTGCTCAGTGGTATCCCAAGATATCTGAATGGCAGCTCTCCAATACCAAAACCAGTGATTCCAGCAATCTGATTCATAGCACAACTATCCATCCCTCCACAATAGAGTTAGCATTTAATAGGATTGACATACAGGCCCGTGTCTTTAGAGAAATCGTGAAACCTAGCCATTACTAATTGCACAGAATTCACATCACCTCTTGTGAATAATAGTAGGTCATCAGCAAAGCTAATGTCTACTATGTTCAATTTCTCACACTTGCTATGATATTTGAAATTGGGGATGTTTTTCAACTCAGCCACTTTCCTATGTAAGTATTCCATCACAATTACAAAAAGCATAGGGGGTAGTGGATCCCCTTTCCTAAGACCCCTCTTGACTTGCTTCTCTACAGGTTATGTACGCTTTTATTTTCAAAATATAATAAAAATGTAAATAAAAAAAATAAAATTGTTTTACCAAAATAATTTATTATTTAAAATAAAAAGATATATTTTAAAAATAAAAAATTGTTTTACATCAATAAAATATTTTTCAACTTTTCATATATTATTTTAAAAATATTATCTCATAAATTAGAAATAATTTTAAAATAAAAATATGGTTAATACCTATTTCCCCCTTGCCATATAGGGGTCATTTGAAAAACTCCCCTGCAAAAAAAAAAAGTTGCAAGAATTCCCTCAACATTTTAAAATAATTCTTCTTAAAACCTTTTCCATGCCACATCATTAAAAACGCTGATCTGTCACGTTTTTTTAATTTTATTTTCAAAATTTAAATGCCACATGTGTATTGGATCGGTTAGAAAGACAAAAATGCCCTTCAGTGTTAACACATACTTTTGCCCATTTTAAACCCTAACTAAAATTGGTTCTTCATCTTCACAATCTATGCTTTTTCGTTCATCATCTTGGGAGCTGCTGCTAGGGTTGCATTCATCCACATTCTCAAAAGGTAAGTTAAATCTTCTTCTCCATTGAACTTATTTTAATGACTGTTTACGAATAGTAATTGTCATACCCCAAAATTTGCCCGATCAATTCATGTCTTTTAATTCATCAAGGGTCAAAATTAAGAGTCGTGGGGTTTGACATTCCTATTGTCAAACCCACGCTCTTATGAAATATCCTGAATTAAAATGGGGGTCAGGATTAGGGAGTATTTTGAGCCCAATCGTTTGGCCCAATCTATCCCTCTATAAGGTTTGGATCTTTCTTTTTCTACAATAATCTACTAACCATTATTAGATATAATTATTATTATAAGTTTATTAACTAATATTTTATTAATTAATATTTGTTTAATTATTATTAATGTTAATTCTAGTATTATTAGGATATTATTATTATTAGGATTATCATTATTATGATTTTCAATTATTATTATTAGTAATATAATTAGTTAATTAATTAGTTGGACAATAGGTCCATTGGGTGTAGAAAACCTTAATTGAAGCATTATAAATATAGAAGTTTTTTAGGGGAGGCCATTCTTTCAACACCACAAAACCTTTCTCACGCACTGTACAAATTTCCACACTTTTACAAACTGTCTCCCACTTGTAAATATCACCATATTCACATCTCAAGCACAAACTTGTACATACACACAACAGACTAATTCCATACAAAAAGCTACAAAAAAAATACTACGCTCCCCTTCACATCTTATTTTGATTACAAAACAAATCCACCTTCTTTATACAACATCCATTTGTCTCCCCTGCCGCCACGCCGATGTGCGAGCTCCGCCGGACTTACGTTATCTCCGGAGTCGTGCGATCCAAATGGGAACAACGACGTTACCACCACCATTCCTATTGTAAGAAGCCTTGCTGATTTCTTTCGTTCTACACAGAGAGAGAAAGAGTGGTTTCACTATAAATATCAGTAGCAAAATCGGACAGAAAGAAAGAGGAAGAAGCTTCAACGAAGACCGACGAACACCACTCCCATCGCTCCACTGCCGGAAACAGCGTTCGTCCGCCGCAAGCACGCCGACCGAATAACCAACATCACAGCTCCAGCCACCGGCAATCACGTCAGAACCGCATCGGCCTCCACGCAGATTCATCATCAATGAAGACCCTTTGATTCATGATATCTCCATCCGTGAACGACGCCGGAAGCAAGCCGCGCACACCCGTAGCACGTCTCGAATCACTGCCGTGGATCTGATTGGAGAAATCTCTGTGTGTGCTAAAAAGATGAAGACAGGGGGCAGGGGCGCATATTTTGTTGTTGTTTGAGTTCTCTGACTTTATTTGTGTTAAATTACGTGGCATCCTAAGAATAACAAATGGTCATCACAGCATGAATGGTAAAAGCTTTCGCTGGCGAGCAGAAGAGCCTGGGTTCGATTCTCCCTGGCCACATGAAATTAGGATTGGGATTTCTTGATTAATTTATCAATTTTCTCTTTGATCCGATTATATCTAATAGTCGCATTGGTGAGAAATAATATAATAAAATACATTTATTTTGCTAAATGGTTTTAACCAAATCTATTGGTTACGATGATTAGCATATGAAATTCTTTATCATGTAATAATCAAATCTATTGATTATGAGAGATAATGATAAAACTAATAATTTAATCATCTAAAATATATTTTATTTGCTGTTCGTGATGATCAATCTATCGATCAGAATGGTCAGCAATCCTTCATCTACTCCGTTAACTATGGCGATCAAACCTATTGATCATCGCACCTAACAGAAACATATTAAACCAAGGTTCTACGCCACTTAAAACACTAAAAACTCGTCTCTTCAATACTGTGAATTTCAAAACTACGAATAAGGTAATTCAAAATGCCTTGGAAAACTACGGATTTTTATCACTTCGATAAGGTAACTCAAAATACCTTCAAACCACTTCATATCAAATTCTAAGGCGTACAACCCTGTCCCGAACTACGTTGACTCTGATTCTCCCTAAGGAGATACGTAGGCACTTGGCAACAAGGCGAGTCCCCTCCCCCAAAACCTCAATTCATTCAAATCTCACTTTTCGCCCTATTAACCTTAATAATTTTAGCCATAAAACCTTTGCCTTAATTCAAAACCTTAGGAAAGGGTTAAGGGTGCCTAACACCTTCCCTTGACTTGATTATAATAACTTACCCATATTTCTTAGCTGCGTAGGGTTTCCTATTCGCCCTGGTAGAATAGGTGGCGACTCTAAAAGTCTAATTTTTAGGGAAGGTTGCTGCAGTAATGTATAGGAACCAGTGTGTTTGCAGAAATGGTTTTTTCAGTTATCTTTCACCATGGGGGAAACTTTGTGCAAGGCAATCACGCGTTTTATGGGTAGAACATAGGGTTCAAGACATGATGACCAAGGTGTTGACTCCAGATTTTGAGAATTTTAGTGACTCCAGTGAACATGATACTGCAGATGAAGATTATGAAGGAGGGACAACACTTGATGACAATGAAGAAGAAAGGGTATGTGAAGGAGAAGAGGAACACTTTGAAGAAGTGGAAGTAGAAATACCAGAGAGTGGGAACAGGGTTGAGGTAAATGGAAAGTCTATCAGATATAAGGTTATGGCATCGAAGGATACCAAGAAGATGAAGTTTGTGAAGGGGTCCAAAGTGAATCTTGTGGTTCCTAAAAGTGTTTTGGGTTCTAGTTCTAAAAGGAATGCCACCAATTTTAAAAGTAGAGAGATGGAATATGATAGTGAGGAGCTGGATAGCTCTGATCCCGATGATAGTGACAAGGATGACAAACAACCAAAGCCAAAGTATGAGAAGTTCAGAAGTGAGCTGGTCAACAAGGACTTTCAATTCAAATTAGGTATGGAATTCAAATCTCTTTATGAATTTAAAGATGCAATTAGAGACTGTTCAATTTTAAATGGGAGAGAGATAACTTTTGTAAAAAAAAACGAGAGCTATAGGGTTAGGGTGGAGTGCAAGGGTAAATGTGGGTTTTTAGCATTATGTAGCAAAGTGGGGGACATACACACCTACCAAATAAAAACCTGGGTGGGGACACACACATGTGCTAGGGTTTTAAATAACAAAACTGCCAATTCCAAGTGGGTCTCTAAGCTAGTTGTTGAGAAAAGAAAGTCACAAGGAAAAGTTAAAGTTTCAGAAATTATGACAGAACTTAGGCAAAAATACATGTTGGCATAACCAAAGGGAAGGCTTGGAGAGCTAGATCCATGGCTGAGCAAATTATTGAAGGAGATGCAAGGGAACAATTTAACAAGCTATGGAGTTATGCAGCTGAGTTGAAGAAACATTCACCTGGAAATACAATAAAGATTAACACTGAGAGGCCAGTGCCAACCCTACCACCTAGATTTGGTAGATTTTATTTCTGCTTTGATGGTTGTATAAAGGGTTCACAAAGGCATGTAGACCCTTCATTGGAGTGGATGGGTGTCTCCTTAAGACACAGTATGGAGGGCAATTATTAGTGGCTGTGGCAAAGGATCCAAATGACCAGTATTATCCTTTGGCATTTGGTGTAGTGTTGAAGCGGTAAAGCGGCAAACAAAAAGTAATAGGTATTATTTATTACCGGGTGATATAGGTTATATCGTATCATAGTCCACAGAAATTGGTTGAGAAAAACTGCCGTTCGACTATCTCGCGTTCTAAGTTTCATGATTTGGGTGCGGAAAGTAAATGCGGGAAAAGTAAGTAAAAGCAGATAAACATTCTCAATAGTCTAAGAGAAAGAGTTATGGAATTGTATTTCGTTCTACCCGTCTAATACTTAAATCCGAAGATCTATCGCTCGACACTCACAATACGCATCAACATCACCGGGCATCAATCGAGACGCCACATCGGTGCCCATGTCTGCAACACCGACGAAAGTTCAACCACACTATTCACATCAGCGATTTCTCCACCGACACAAACAACACGGAGGCATTAAACTCGATAACCACTACGATTGTTAGCCCTAAATCCATGTCTGCAATCCAGAAACTAACAGTTATCATTCCTAATCAAGATCTATGATGCCCATGTCTGCAACACCACAACTCTAGAGCATTTAAGCAAAAAGATCAAGAACAACAACAATGAAGATTTGTAAAGCAAATATATAAACGATCCCAAGATCCACAAATATACATACAATAAGAGTAGAAATATACATACAACACCCACCATTGGAATGAAACAAAGGGAAGAGAGAAGATGAACTAGAAAGATCTCATCGGTACAATGGAATCGAGATAGATCCATGATCAATCCACATGGTGTAGCATCCAATGGTGATTCCTTAAGCTCTAAACTACCAAAAATGGATCAGAGCTCAACTTGTCAAGAAGAGATGATAAAAAACCTAAAAAATCTGATTTTACAAGATATATACAAAAGCTGAAGTCGCAGACCGCGTTAAGCACGCCTACCGCGCTAAGCGGGCTGTTTTTTATTGGTCTTAAACCGCCAGACCGCGCTAAGCGCCAAACTTTCTGCCAAACATGTCAAAAATGCTCCCAGACCGCGCTTAGCGCGGTCAAGCCCGCTTAGCCCGCTCAACAGAAAAATGAAATCTTATTTTGGCCATATCTTGAGAACCATAACTCCGATTTGCGCCCGGTTCGAAGCGTTGGAAAGCTTATTCCATGCTCTATCTAAAAATGAATAAATATCAATAAAATTGATGATTTTTCTCATATTTGTTTTGAGCGTTATCCGTCGATGAATTGGTAAAATCGCATGCTCGCCGCCGTGTCTTCGACACTTTATTCCTCAAAGCTTCGAACACGCATAAATACCTACAAAAAGACAACAAAACTATCAAATGGTATATATTTACACGAAAACGTAACAAAACACAAACGATGCAAATATACACAAAAATGGGGAATTATTCAAACGGTATTAACAAAACGTATCGATAAGTGCCACTTTTTACAAACACAAAATAACTACATTTTGGCACTTAACAACTCTCCCCAACTTGAATTTGTTTGTCCTCAAACAAGGCCAAACACTCAAATCGGAAAAGTAAAAATCTAAAGAATCAAGAATCAACAAAGTTTTGAAAAATGAAACAATTGTACGGTTCAAACAAAAACGTACGAACAAAGTAAATACTTACCACAATCCTACAACGAACATGAAAATGAAACGAATCCTAAGTACAAAAATCATACAAAACATTCTAAAACAAAACAAGCTCAATCACGAATCACGCCTAGCAAAAATTCATCGGTAGATGAAAAACACCGAAAGGTGAGGACTTTGACACACACCCGACAAACTTGCAAACAATAGACAAAGTTATGCGTTTATCCAAAAATAGTATCGAAAATGCAACGACACGAATCACAAGGGCTTTAAAGGTTGTAATGTGGCTCGGTTAACAAACAAGTGATAATTCCTAAAGCTACTCAAAACAAAAACTTGCCTAAACCTAAGGGTGTAATTACTTCCACAAAGTTTCAAACAAAGGAATTTCAATCAAACTTCTTCTTCCTCACATGTTTCACACCAAACACAATACTTATTAACACAAATCTTATTCTAAACTTTTTTTGTTCTTTTCTTTTTCCAATTTTTTTCTTTTTTCTTTCTTTTTCACATATTTTTTTCTTTTCTTTTCTCAACCATATATCAACCACATCATAAAGAGGCAAACATCCTCTCCCCAACTTGAATCCAACCACAATATACATTGAACACTCCCTACTTTCTAAGGCAAGGTAAAAATTCAAACTATAAATCATAGTTGATGGTTCAAGAAAACAAAGAATCAACATCCATAAAAAAGGTGAACTATGTCTCAAGTTCAAAAATAAAATGGACAATGACAAAAAGGCTCAAAGGGGTTACGAATGGTCACACACTCACAAGGTGAATTGACATTTGGCTATGGTAGTTGTGCTCAAAATCAAACAAGTGCCTTGATCACTTTTGTGCAGTCAAAAAATCAATACAAATGACAGATTAAACATAATAATATCTAGTAAAATAAGAAATTTCGGTCACTCGCATATATAAACAATGGAAAGCCACCTCACATTTATGGTAAAAATGGAAAACTAATTGTGATTCAAGTCATGAGCAAGTTATGCAAAAAGAATGAGTAATATAAAAATTGTACAAATGAAAAGTCTCATAAACATGCTATGCTATAGAAAGCGATAAACGAGTACCTTGCTATGTACAAATTCGAACAATCATTACCGCACAATTGGCATGTTGAATCAATCAAAATTGAAGAATTACCAAATGCGACTTCAAGTAATCGAGCCAAAATTTGAGTCTAAACAACAACAAAAGAATTAAAATTATAACTATAAAATACAATACTATAAAGCCTTGGCGTAAGTGGGAAAAAGGTGAGAAAAATGAATCATTAAAAATAATTCATTTGCCACAGCTACAGACCGTGCTAAGCGCGGTCTAGCGCGCTAAGCGCGCTACACCAGAAAGACAAAAACCAGTGCAACAAAATAGAAATTCCAGTGTGCCTCCACTTAACACCTATACTACTCATTTACAGAAAAACAGAAAAATAAAACCGTTGGGGTGCCTCCCAACAAGCGCTCGTTTTACGTCGTTATCTCGAAGCCTTTTATTGTTTCGCGAATGGTAAGAAACTTCCTCGCGGCACGCCAATGCTTTCGCCTCAAATGCCACCTAAAGAAAACGTCCTGCCTAACCACTTAACAAACGAATCAAAAGCAAAAGTATATACAGAGCATTAAACTCGATACCCACTACGATTGTTAGCCCTAAATCCATGTCTGCAATCCAGAAACTAACAGTTATCATTCCTAATCAAGATCTATGATGCCCATGTCTGCAACACCACAAATCCAGAGCATTTAAGCAAAAAGATCAAGAACAACAACAATGATGATTTATAAAGCAAATATATAAACGATCCCAAGATCCACAAATATACATACAATAAGAGTAGAAATATACATACAACACCCACCATTGGAATGAAACAAAGGGAAGAGAGAAGATGAACCGGAAAGATCTCATCGGTACAATGGAATCGAGAAAGATCCATGATCAATCCACATGGTGTAACATCCAATGGTGTTTCCTCGAGCTCTAAACTACCAAAAATGGATCAGAGCTCAACTTGTCAAGAAGAGATGATAAAAAACCTAAAAAATCTGATTTTACAACATATATACAAAAACTGAAGTCGCAGACCGCGCTAAGCACGCCTACCGCGCTAAGCGGGCTGTTTTTTATTGGTCTTAAACCGCCATATCGTGCTAAGCGCTAAAAACCCGCGCTAAGCGCCAAACTTTCTTCCAAACGTGTCAAAAATGCTCCCAGACCGCGCTTAGCGCGGTCAAGCCCGCTTAGCCCGCTCAACAAAAAAATGAAATCTTATTTTGGCCATATCTTGAGAACCGTAACTCCGATTTGCACCCGGTTTGAAGTGTTGGAAAGCTTATTCCATGCTCTATCTAAAAATGAATAAATATCAATAAAATTGATGATTTTTATCATATTTGTTTTGAGCGTTATCCGTCGATGAATTGGTAAAATCGCGTGCTCGTCGCCGTGTCTTCGACACTTTATTCCTCAAAGCTTCGAACACGCATAAATACCTACAAAAAGACAACAAAACTATCAAATGGTATATATTTACACGAAAACGTAACAAAACACAAACGATACAAATATACACAAAAACGGGGAATTATTCAAACGGTATTAACAAAAGGTATCGATAAGTGCCACTATTTACAAACACAAAATAACTACATTTTGGTACTTAACATGTAGTAGAGACTGAAAGAAAAGAAATTCGGAAACGGTTTATGCAGCTTCTTATGGAAGACATTGAGATTGAAAGAAAGTATGTCTTTATATCAGATCAACAGAAGGTAATCTTGATTTATGTTTCTTTTTTTTCTTCAGATATGTGGTTTATATGTAAGTAATTAGGTATTTCTCTGTGTTTTAGGGTCTTGTAAGTGTCTTTGAGGAGATGTTTGAGCAAATTGAACATAGAATTTGTCTCAGGCATTTATATGCAAATTTCAAGAAGAAATTTGGTGGTGGAACTGTTATTAGGGACCTATTCATGGGAGCTGCCAAAGATACATACATTTAGGCATGAGAGAAAAAGATGAATGAGCTCAAGGCATTGGATAAAAAGGCATGGGAGTGGTTGATGGGAGTACCTACAAAGTTATGGTGTAAGCATTCCTTTAGCTTTTACCCTAAGTGTGATGTGCTGATGAATAACTTAAGTGAATCTTTTAATAGTATTTTTACAAGCTAGGGATAAACCAATTCTTACAATGGTAGAGTGGATTAGGAACTATTTAATGGGTAGGATTGCCAATAGCCTGGTTAAGCTTGACAAGTGGAAACATAATGTTATGCCTAATCCTAGGAAAAGATTAGATAAGGAAACTTTGATGAGTGGAGAATGGCTGCCAACATGGAGCATGGGTGATTTATGGCAGGTGCATCATCCATACAATGGGCTACAATTTATTGTTAATCTTGGGACAAAAAGTTGTACATGTGGATTTTGGGACCTTGTGGGCATCCCTTGCAGACATGCTGTGTCTGCAATTCAATATCAGAATTTGAATCCTGAAACGTATGTTGACCCTTGTTACATGAGAGAGGCATACAAAATTTGCTATGAAAACAATGTTAGTCCAATTAATGGTATGGACATGTGGCCTAATGTGGATGTTGAGAAAATGGAACCACCTCAGTATAAGAAGGGTCCTGGCAGACCTAAGAAGTTAAGGATTAGAGAGCAAGATGAAATTGGATCAAGGATGAGGAGAATTGGTGTAAGTTATAGATGCGCCAAGTGTGACAAATTTGGACATAACTCAAGGAAGTGTAAGAGCACTGAACAAGATCCCAATGCATTAAAGAGAAAGGTAATAGTACAAAAAAATGTATTTAAAATACGACACATTTTTCTCGTGTTTGGATTCATACATAATTTTAAATATATTTATTTTTCTTTTCTTTAATTGTACAAAAAAATGTAACAACCTGTGGGTTGATACAAATTTGGATCTGAATACACGTGTGTTCGCACGAATTTTCAAAATGTAATAAAAATGAAAGGATAGAAATAGAAAATTGTTTAACCAAAAAAGTTTATTATTTTTAAAATAAAAACATATTTTTATTTATATTTGGAGCATAAATATAGTTTTTTCATATATTTACAAATATTATGATAAATCATTTATTTTCCCGTATGTAAATACTAAATTTGTTTTGACATTATTTATAAAAATATTTATGCAATCATTTAGTTTTATAAATATCAACTAATAATATAGTATTTGAAAAAATTAGTTTACTTGTATAAATAAATATTAGTAACATAAATAAATACATTTTTCCCGTGTTCGGACTCATACATTATTTAAAATATATTTACTTTTAATTCTTTAATTGTAAAAAAAGAAATAACCTGTAAGTTTGCACGAATTCTTGCATAATACGTACACTTTTGTTTTCGAAATGTAATAAAAATGTAATTAAGCAAAAAAAAAAAATTCCCAATGTTTGTTATTATTTTTAAAATAAAAACAAAATTGTAATTAGAATGAAAAAACAGAAAGACAAAATTGTTTTATAAATATAACTAATAACATAGTATTTGAAAATACTATTTTAATTTTATAACTAAATATACTAACGAAAACAAATATAGTATAGTGATAATTTTAAAATGTATATAGAATATATACAAATTATGTAGCGACGACCTGTAAAAAAAGTATATTTAGTAGAAAAAATAAATGAAATAATTAATTAGACATCTTCTGGTGTGTGCGCGTTCGCGCGGGTCAAGCAATATAGTTATAAATATTAAATAATTATAGTAAAGTGGTAGTTAAAAATGTATATAAAATATATACAAATTAAGTAGTATCGACCCGTCGAAAATATATATTTTAGTTGATAAAATAAAGAAAATAATTAAATAGTCATCTACCTGTGCGTTCGCACGAGTCGCACAATATTGTTATAAATAGTAATTAAATATAATATAATGATGTAGACTTAGTTATTTATTATATATTTATCTTATGAAGCATAAACCTAGTAAATTCGAATGTTGAAAATACATTTTATTTGTTGACCAGTGTTTCAAAATTAAGAAATGTTTTTTTACATAGATACATGAATGAATATACATAAGGAAAAATATAGTGTGATTTTAGTTTAATAAATAATTTCTAAGGAATATATGTGATTCACAATTAAAGTTAAAAGTATTAATGTAAAGATGTTAGGTCAGATTCCATTATATTGAGATGCAGTTAGGTAGGCAAATGTATATGAACGTACAAATAGTTTGCTTCTCTATAAGCTTCCCAAAGTCTTATTCTAGTTTCCTTTTAAGGTATGCCAAATTTGATCAAAGGACAAATAATTGTATCACTTCTATTTGAAAAAGTGTTTGATGAGTTTCAATTTTTATAAACCGTGACTACATGAATAATTGGTTAGAAACATAAGAGATGAACCACATAGCACTATAAATCATAGGAAATTCCTAAAAAAAAACTATGAGATTAGGGTTGCAACTAGAAAAGCGGGAAGAACATTAAAAATTATATAAGAGAATGAAAATAAAGATAACATTTTCATTCATTTCATAATTTTGTCATCTCTCAAAGATTATATATATAGTAGAAGAGGATAGTAACTAAAGGTCCAAAAACTAATTAAATTCCACCTCAATAATATTTTAAGGTCCTAGGAAAATTCTAAAAAGCATCACAACTTAAATAATAATAATATAAATTTTATTTATAATTAATCACAATCCTTACTCTATCAATAAATACCAATTGCTATGAGGGATCAACCACATCAATCCATCTTCAAACAATATGGCAAGCAAAATAACATCCTACCTTGTTATTATTCTTTTTCTTTCAATGGCATTTGTGTTTGAAGCCGGAGCTTCTGGAAGAGCTGCTCTTCCTCAAGTCCATCAAGAGTGCAAGACAATTTGTTATTGCTCAGTTCCCCTTGCATAGACAATTCCACTGTTGCCGTCTCCAACTCCAAATGATAATTGATATTACTATTTAATAATTTAATAACAATTATGTCAGTGTACCTATTATTAGTGCATTTAACAATTATGAGTACCTTCTTATAAATAACAATTATGAGTACTTATTATGATATAAAAAAAACATTGAACATAAAAAGATATAATAAAGATATTTTATTTAAATGTACTCATAAGGGCGACGACGACAGTAGTAGAAGGGTTCATGCAAGGGGAACTATGCAATGACAGTTTGTGTTACACTCTGGATGGACTTGAGGAAGAGCACCTCTTCCATAAGCTTCGGCTTCAAACACAAATGCTGTTGAAAGAACAAGAATAATAAAAAGGGAGGATGTTATTTTGCTTGCCATATTATTTGAAGATGGTCGGATTGATGTGGTTGATCTCTAATAGCAATCTGTATTTATAGTGTTATGTGGTTCATCTCTTATGTTTCTAACCAATTATTCATGTAGTCACGTGTTATAAAAATTGAATCTTATGATAGTCAGTAAAGAATGTATTTTTATATATTCTTATTACATAGGTATTTAATTTTTTTTATAACCGCTTATCCTAATTGTTTTTAACCAAAAAGATTTCACATACATATTAATGTTATTTTTATTCACATTTAAAATAAATGTTTTATTTTTTAAAATTTTCGACTCAATTCTCTTCGAAGAAAATCAATAATAATTAAGTTTTTCTTATATTAATATTAATTGGTTAAATTTTTATTTTGCTCTTCCAAAATAAAAATAAAAATTATTAAAGAGTAAAGTATGATTAATTTTAGTCGCTTTTATATATTATTTTATTAGTAATAAAATAGTATTTAATTATTTAATTTAATTTAACATTTATAAAATTTCTCAAATAATAAATTCATTCTTTAAAATAAAAAATAAACAAAAAGACGATATAAAATCTTATCTAAAATAATGCCACTACAAAATAATATCTACTTTGAAAAACATTTCTTTTCATTAACCTTTATAACTTTTAATTCTCACTTCTTTTTATGAAATATTTAAATCTCACCTTAATAGTTTTTATTTTAATATTATAAATATTTAGTATCTCCATCTTTTTATTTTATTTTATAATTTCTATCTAATCCTTTAAATTTTCATATTTTATAATTTCATTTTTTTTATTCTCAGTTTTAATCATCACATAAATAGGTCAAATTTTTTACGACTTTTATTTGACATGATATTATATAAAAAATCACATGCAACACTCTTAAAATATTTAATACTTTTATATTATAATTTTCATGGTTAAAATTTAATATTATAATATAAAATTTAAATTTTTATATATACCCCATCAAAACACATCTCTCAAATAGAAAAGTAAGATAAAATATATTATATGAAAAAATAATATCTCTTCTATTTTTTTTTATAGACTATCACTATTTAATTTTCTTTCTTAACTATTAATTGAATTGTCCATTTTAGAAGAGTCATCATTTTTGAAATTTAATTCTCACAATTTTAATTTTATTTTCTTTCACTTTTCATTTTGATAGTCAATAAAATTGTTTGTTATAACTAATACACACTATAGACAATACATGAAAATTAAAAATAAAAATTAATTGAAATAATAAATACTATATAACAAAAATGAAAAACAAAATTAATAAAGTAAAAATTAATGAACTTGATATTTTATAAACCTTGTTATTTATGAAAAAAATTAATTTAATTAAGTTACGTTTAAATTTTGTTTTTTTTACAAAAATTGAGTTACATTTTAATAATTTTTGACTTTTTTGCATTTGATGTAAATAGGTAAAGAGAATATATGTGATTAATATTTTTTTTTTTACTGAAATTGAGTTACATTTTATTAATCTTTCATCATTACAAATTTTATAAAAAAGTTAATTCAACCTACAATATTTTGGTTTTCGGTATTTAGTTTAAATAAGTGATGTTAACATAAAAAAATGATGTTAACAGAAAGAAATACATTTAAAGAATTATTTTAATGATGCAGATTCAAAATTAATTTAATAATGTTAACAGAAAACAATATATTTAAAAATATTTTTATCCTATTAGTATTCATTTACAGAATTATATTTGATTAAAAAATATTTTTAAATCAAATTATTAATTAAAGTTCAAAGTAAGTATTTAGGAAATAAATAAAATATTAGTTAAAAAATTATCATGATAAAAAACTATAAATTTAAGTTACTTTTAAAATCATAATGTAAATAATAGATAAATAACTGAAGTGCATATCTACAATTATCCGTACTATACACCAAAACTAAAAGTTTTGATAAATAATAAATTAAATAATTAAAATTTTACACTAATATGTAAGATATATTTAAGTTTTTAACATGTGCAAAATTATATTCAAATATAATATATCCTATAAATTTATTAGATATTTTATAATAGAAAAAATATATACTAATAATATATAAAATATTTATAAAATTCATAATCTAAATTCATATGAATTCTAATATTTTAAATATTTTTTATAATTTTTTATTGAGATTAATATCGAATACAATTACATTGCAATATTTTTTTAAGAAAATTATTCATTAAATTATTATCATCTAATTATTTTTAATTATTAAAAAAATTAAATGTATATTATACAAAAACCAGTGCATTGCACGGGTAGTATACTTAGTATTGAATAAATATATGACGGAGACGTTCAGTTTTTAGGTAGGAGACGTCCAGTTTTACATGATGGAGGTTGTTTTCAATTTGTAGTCGTGACTTCTATCTTGTTATAATTTAGTGGATCATTGTAACTTTTACGTTTGTAATATTCTACTCCTCTCTTTTTTTAGACGTAGAGGTTTTCCACCTTATTTTTGGCCTTATACTCCCGTTTTAATCTCATTGTTTATTAGAAAAATAATAATAATAAAATAGGCATAATCTAAAGCTTGACTTTTGATTATTGATCGGAAAAATAGCAAGTGTACTATTTTGCCTCTGTAGTAATAATAGGGAAATTCCCCGAATGTCGATCTCAAGGACTGCACGTTAATTTCGAGTTTCAATAGTGGTTCAATTAAACAAAAACTATATTTGGAGTTTTGTTTACAAATTGTGACTAACAATAATTAAATAAGCAGAAAAGTAAATTGGCTTTTTCACAAATATGAGTATTATGCTAGGGTAAAGTGTGTGACTATTTCTATAATAACCTTGGATTCAGATCTCCTCAACAAGTTCATACTATTCAATTACCAGCCCTTTAGATTATTTTCCCCTAAGTCCTTAGCGGGAAAACCTTTGAACATTCATCCTAAATCCTAAGTCCTTAGAGATTTATTATGAAATCAAGCAATTGTTTTATCAAGAGTTAACCGGTAACTATAGGGTATCCCTAGTCCTAGGTGATATCTACTATAATCTAATCGTACAAAAACCTTAACAACCGCGGTCCAGCAAATCGTTAACCGTAAATCATTCCTTGTTTGTCCGACAAAGAAAGCATAAAAACATTGTATAATCAAATTGAATAATAAAACATGCAATTGAGGAAATCAAGAATTCAAAGTCATTACAAGATCCAATCAGGGACACCCCTTAGCATTGGGGATTAGCTACTCATATCGTTCAAAGAAAACAAAATATAAAATAGAGACTTTACAAGAATTGAGATGATAGTTGATCTTCAATCGCTTCCGTTCATGATAACCTTCTTCTCTCCCAAACCCTTGTTTTCTCCGATCTTCAATCGTGCTTCTTCTCTCGGCCAAAAAGTCCTTTTCTCCTTCTCTAAATCACTTATTTATCCTCATAGGTTTTCTAGTCTAGGTAAAATACCAAAACTGCCCTCTGGTTCTTTAAAAATCACAAAATGCTGAATTTCTAAAATCTGACGCGCAGGCTGACACGGCTGTGTCAGCTGACACGGGCTGACCGTGTCAGCTTCTGCCACTTTTGGGAAGAATTCTTCAGCAGGTCGGACACGGCCGTGTCACTTGACACGGTCTGACCGTGTCCGACTCTGCCTCTTTTGGCTTTGACTTCAACATCAAAGTTGTAGCTCTTTTCGTTAGCGAAATTTTGCCACCGGATCCACGTCATTCCGAGTTACGAAGCTCCAGTTATGATCAAAATACTACACGCCTGTCACGATTTTCGGCTTCTTTTACACCAACACTTGTGCAATTTCCATCTGATCCAGAATTAACCTACAACCACCAAGTAGAGAGATCAAAAGCACCTAATAGACAAAGATAAATGGCACACAAAAAAATGCACACAAAATAACTAGAACTAGATGAATCAAAGAAAAACACTTAAAAAACAACCACAAAGTGTTACCAAGTATGACGATCTTATGCCGAATTTATGACAAAATTAAGTAGAAATGGTAACCAATCACAACCCCAAACTTATCTCATTGCTTGTCTTCAAGTGATGCAAGAGATCAAACCGAGGTCACCTTAAACTTTTCTTTTCCACAACATAGTCGATGTCTTTCGCAACTTACTTCTCTTTCTTGATTAGGCTTTTGGGCTTATCGAACTTTGTTGTCCATCATACTTCACAACAGAGTGTATTTCACCTGCAAACTTTTCACAGTTCTCACATTGTCTCTCGGGGTTAGAGTGCTTTTCGCTCAACATCACGATATGCAATATCAACCCTTGACTTTGCATACATCCTACTTTCACTACACAAACATAATTCACACACTTTTGAGGACTTTTTAGGTTGTAACGGGGCTGAGGTGGAAGGTAAGATAAACAAGGAATTGATATGGAAATGGTTTGTGAAATAGCACTTATGTTATTCTTCTTGTCTTTGTGTTCGATTTTGTGTGAGGGGGTTTCTTCTTAGACTCTCCTTTTTACCTAATTACCGGGTAATCAACATCGTTCGAGTCTTTCAATTCTTTTTAGACAAGTGTTTCAAACTATTTTTTTCTTTTTGTTTTCTTGTGCTTTACACACTTTTCTTTTCTCTTTTTTTTTTCATATCACCCTTGCCCTTTATTTTCTTAAGCACCACCCCAAACTTACAATTTCACACAAATTCAAAAGAAACAATAATTACACAAGTGCCAAACAAAGATGATCAAATTATGGTTGAGGATTACATGTGTGGGTTGAAACAAACAAGGGGAAATGGCTCAACGGGTTTAACGAGGGATAAAACAAAAATAAATGAAGGACGAAAGGCTATGGGGAGAACAAACAAGTGCCTCCATGTGTGATTTCATATTTGTACTGTGTCGGTAGGACAAACGCAAAATTAGAGAGATAAAGTCATACCTGATTTCATTCTCATGATGATCTTTACATGTGTTTGGCTTTTTATGTTCCTCACCATGTAGGCTAAGTTTGCGGCTTCAACACACCCTTTATGTAATGTGACTTTTCTTTCTGGCTCGATTTCATCACTTACCTTCTCAGTCCAGTTCTTCAAGTTGCGTCCGACACTTTCGGCTATGTCCACTTCCAAAGTACCTCGAGAGATTAAGTTTAGGTTGCACCTTTCATCCACTAACTACCATTCATCATTCATTCGGCATCCATCACTCAATCTATAACACAATGTCAACACAACACACAAACAAAAACAAAAATGGAAAACAACTAAAAGCAAATGAAAAGAACCCCTCCCACACTTGAACTAAACATTGGCCTCAATGTTTTGGAACAAGCCTTGGAGAGGTTACTTACAGAGAGTATTGCACTCCAATGACCACTTCCGAGCTTTCACTAGAGACGCCCTCTTTTATTTCTTGAAAATAAAACAAACAAACAAACAGAGAAATTAATTATTAAAACCGTGGGTTGCCTCCCACGGAGCGCTTCGTTTAACGTCGCATGGCTCGACGGTCCATTCCTCTTGTTAGGGTGGCATATATGACACAAAGAACACATCATCTTTTTTCTTTCTTTTGTTTGGTAGCAATCCCATGAACTTAAAGTACTGATGATGTTGCTGCCAAATCCTTTTTAGCTGGACTTTATTAAACAAGGCATAAATGTCTTCCAATACTTTGTCAATTTCTTGTCTTTCATCTGCCTTGTTATAAAAATAGTTTTTGGGGATACTCTTTTGTTGAAGATTTTCTTGTGGGATGTCCACATCTTCACAAATTGTTAAATTTGTGGTTTTATCCAAAACTCGATCATCTTCAAGTTTCCTTATTTCTTCTTCCCCACATTTCTTTTTTACCTCAAATTCTTCAATTCTTACTGCATCCTCTTCATCTGATGTTATGAATTTTTCTTCTGGTTCAACGTATTCTTCTTCCAACTCTAACTTTCTCCAAATAAACCTATCTGGATAAAAGTTAGCTTCCTTACATTCATTCATAAGGATTCTTACCTCCCTCTTATATGCTTTAAAAATTTTAGTCGCCTCTTCCAAAGTGACTCCCAAATCAGGCGACCAACATGCAGGAGATACAGGTGGCAATGTATCAAAATAATACATGGCTACAAAACCCAGACACTTTGTTAGTAGCAAAGAATAGAAGAATTCATGAAGCAAAATAATCTGACTTTTTTTTTATTTTATAATAAAATCAAATTCAAATAAACAAAAACAAAAACAAAATTTCAATTGAACCAAAATCAAAACTCTATATTTTGGCAGTCCCCGGCAACGGCGCCAAAAACTTGATCGGAAAAATAGCAAGTGTACTATTTTGCCTCTGTAGTAATAATAGGGAAATTCCCCGAATGTCGATCTCAAGGACTGCACGTTAATATCGAGTTTCAATAGTGGTTCAATTAAACAAAAATTATATTTGGAGTTTTGTTTGCAAATTGTGACTAACAATAATTAAATAAGCAGAAAAGTAAATTGGCTTTTTGACAAATATGAGTATTATGCTAGGGTAAAGTGTGTGACTATTTCTATAATAACCTTGGATTCAGATCTCCTCAACAAGTTCATACTATTCAATTACCAGCCCTTTAGATTATTTTCCCCTAAGTCCTTAGCGGGAAAACCTTTGAACATTCATCCTAAATCCTAAGTCCTTAGAGATTTATTATGAAATCAAGCAATTGTTTTATCAAGAGTTAACCGGTAACTATAGGGTATCCCTAGTCCTAGGTGATATCTACTATAATCTAATCGTACAAAAACCTTAACAACCGCGGTCCAGCAAATCGTTAACCGTAAATCATTCCTTGTTTGTCCGACAAAGAAAGCATAAAAACATTGTATAATCAAATTGAATAATAAAACATGCAATTGAGGAAATCAAGAATTCAAAGTCATTACAAGATCCAATCAGGGACACCCCTTAGCATTGGGGATTAGCTACTCATATCGTTCAAAGAAAACAAAATATAAAATAGAGACTTTACAAGAATTGAGATGATAGTTGATCTTCAATCGCTTCCGTTCATGATAACCTTCTTCTCTCCCAAACCCTTGTTTTCTCCGATCTTTAATCGTGCTTCTTCTCTCGGCCAAAAAGTCCTTTTCTCCTTCTCTAAATCACTTATTTATCCCCATAGGTTTTCTAGTCTAGGTAAAATACCAAAACTGCCCTCTGGTTCTTTAAAAATCACAAAATGCTGAATTTCTAAAATCTGACGCGCAGGCTGACACGGCCGTGTCAGCTTCTGCCACTTTTGGGAAGAATTCTTCAGCAGGTCGGACAAGGCCGTGTCACTTGACACGGTCTGACCGTGTCCGACTCTGCCTCTTTTGGCTTTGACTTCAACATCAAAGTTGTAGCTCTTTTCGTTAGCAAAATTTTGCCCCTGGAACCGCGTCATTCCGTGTTACGAAGCTCCAGTTATGATCAAAATACTACACGCTTGTCACGATTTTCAGCTTCTTTTACACCAACACTTGTGCAATTTCCATCTGATCCAGAATTAACCTACAACCACCAAGTAGAGAGATCAAAAGCACCTAATAGACAAAGATAAAGGACACAAAAACAAAATGCACACAAAATAACTAGAACTAGATGAATCAAAGAAAAACACTTAAAAACAACCACAAAGTGTTACCAAGTATGACGATCTTATGCCGAATTTATGACGAAATTAAGTAGAAATGGTGACCGATCAATTATTAAACTACTAGACCAAAAACATTAAAAAATTAGATATAGTAAATAACATGAATTAGATATAACAACCAACATGAGTAAATAACATTAAAATTTTAGATTTAACAATAAACATGAAGATTTGAGAAGAACAAACTTTTCGTCCTAACTAGTTATGCAAGGAAGGGGTGCAGTTATCGTGCATAGATAAAAATCTATGCACCGTGCATAGATTATTATGGACCATTGGATCATTGGATCAAATTCTAGACATCAATTGTTATTACTCAATACTTAATACTCACCACTCAATACTCAATACTCAATACTGGATTAAAAATATGATCCAATGACTTATGTAGGCTTATGCATGGTGCATAAGAAAAATCCTTATGCATATTAGCCAAAGCCTGCAAGGAAGTATTTGATTAACTTCTTGTCCATCGGGATACACCCGATTTTAAGGCAAGATTTGAAAAAGCAAAGAAAATGAGAGCATCTAAAACGGTGGTAGCCTTAATGCAGTTGGAAGTATTAGTATCATCGGACATGCTCGACGAATGGTAATAATTATTATTACTCATTTAGGTTATATATTGATTAATTATATATTTTTAATTAAATTAAATTTTATTATTTAGACTAAGAGTTTGGGAAGACCACCACAAATGAATGAGCTGGTTATAAAGACTCCGACAAAAAAATTAGGAAATTTTGTTAACCCACATACCAAAAAATCTTTGGTAAGTTATTTTATTATCTATATTTTTTTATTTAATGATAAGTTTGTGGCATGATTTTCACGCGGCAACTGTTATATTTAGAATTATCAGACATTGCTCACACAATTTTTGGTTCAAAATCCTCAATACACTTAGAGATGTCCTGGTCCTCTTGATCCACGTGTGGATTTTTATATTTGGAGTCGAATAAGTGCATATTGGATTATTGTGGGAGAGATATATAACAGATAATTACAAATTTTTTGGTCTGGTCCAAAATTAACTGCAAAATTAGATTTTAGTTACTGAAATTTTTTAATGACAACACATCTAAAAGCTCATAATGTTTAGAGGTTTGTGGATCCTAGTTTACAACAAGGAACTGATGAAGTCGTCGTAGAAGGGACCAGTTGGTACTTTCACAAATTCATCAAGGAATTAATTACTCAATATTTAGAAAAATAGCAAATGCCAAGACTGCTAAAGAGGTAAGAAATAAAATATAAATTTTAATTTACCAAGTGATTTTGGTAACTAAAGTTTGCACTCATTCAATACTTAGATCAATAATCAGGTTTGAATGAGACAATTTTTTTTTGAGATCATAATCAACCCAATAGTTCACTTGTGGCGCGTTCCAAAGATGCTGAATTCAGTTTTAAATGGGAGAAAAGAAAAACATTGTATCCCCTCGTATATCAACTCAAAAGCGCTATTAATATCTAACATAACATCTGCACCGATAAAATGTGCAATAATTTCATAAAATTTTAGATGTTGAGAGGATGTGGTATTACAACAAAGCCTATATGAACCAACAGGATCTTGAAAATGCTATAATTTTATCGCTTCTATAACAATTGATTCTAGCCTATAGTAATAATCTTTGGGAAAAAGAGTTAGAGGTGTACCAGAGTCTGTTGTGATGTTATAAGAAGAATTTACTCCTGTAATCCCTCCATATTTTATTCTTTTATTTCCCACACTAAATGCTTCCAAGCTTAGAAAAAAAATGTCTTGTTTTTTGTCGAAAGGAGTTGAAACAACATTATCACCATAAACAATAGCAACATGTTCAAAATTGAGTTTGCTAGATAAATTAAACTTTCTATTAATACTCATTGACAGTTAAACAATATAAAATTTTACCATCAATGAAAGATCCTTATTGGCTTACCATTGACATATTCCCTGTTCCAAGGCCGATTATACCTGAACTTTGAACTTCAAATATCATAGTATTGGTGTGTCCATACCCTAATATAATTTTAGAAAAGGAGACAACAGAGCCAGATGAGAAATCTAATGTAAGAGTCTCCATACTAAGATCTCCTTATGTCTTTGTTCCACGACCACAATCCATAATATATTCACATGTATCTCCATCATTAGAACAAGAATAATCATTCATAGATTTGCAAGTTATAGAAGAGAATAGAATATTTTGATAACTCGAAAATTTTGATGGATTGAAAATAGGAGATGTTTGATTGTAACATATATTACAAGGTTTGTATTGAGTCCATGTCAAGTCACTACACGTATCTATGAACTCATAGACCTTAAATGGCAGCGTGACAAGTGAATAACTTATCATATACAAACCATAATCATTTATCAAAAATGACTCGAGTTTGTTTGTGTTTGGAGATAATTTTTTAATGATATAATTGACGCGATTGAAAGCACGACGTACATCATTGACTATTTCTTGAAATTTAATTTGGGTCGGGTTATGGAATGGTGAATTAACAGGATCGCGATGAATGAGTTCAACACTAAACCAATTATTTATAAAAAATTATATTGTTATTAAACTGAGTTCAACACTAAAACAATTGTTTATAATATGAGAAATTGCTATTAAACTAAAAAGGCAAAATAAAATAAGGATAAAACATGAAAAATGAACAATTAGGAGTTTAATTTAAGTGAAAACTTATAACCCAGAGTCATTATTTCACTTCTTTTTATAAGATAAGAATACACGTAGGTGTAAAGATAAGGACAAAGAAAACTCGAGCAATAAAATTATTGAATATTCTTCTAAGCTTTAATTTATTCTTTTTTTAGTAATATTTTTTTAGATATTTGACTGAAAACTTGTTACCCACAGTTACATAGATGCAAAGATAAAAACAAAGAAAACTAAAGCACAATAAAAACATTGAATATGGCTTTATTCACTAGTTTATTATTTTTTTATTAAATAATTATTTATGTTGGTTGTATATCTAATTATTTAATGTTTTTGCCTAGTAGTTTAATAGTCAAAATTCAACCTGTAAATTATATCTATTTTAACGAGACAACGATTATACCTGCTCCCGATCTTTTTTTAATGGCCGGTAATCATTTGCAAACTGTTAAATCTGCAGGTTTTTATGAGGGCGGCTGCTGGAAGTGGCAGCTGGAAAATCTGTTCGCGGTTGGGAGTGAGGCAGCGTCTGCGGCTGTCACAGCTGATCGTGAGACAAATGCTGGGCTTGTGATGTAAAGAGATTAGCAACTATTACCAAAGCAAGGGAATTCCAATGAATAAACACAAGACAAACAAAATAAAGAAATAACTTGTCATTCATAATCTGTCTAACCCTAGACAGCAAGCAGCTTTAAATACATAACATAATTGGGTCTTGCTAAGAAGTTATAAAAAGAGGGCTAGGCCCAACCGAAAATAAAAACAGTCTTACTAATAATAATTTATTTAAGTTCATAATCACTTAAGTACGTGGGCCTTTTGGAAATCCTTTTGGGCCTGCTATCACTACTTTCCTGCCCCATAACAACCTTGTCCTCAAGGTTGGAATTGGAAGAGGAACTGGGCTGACGGAACGCAGAGGTCCAAACATTTGAATTGTAAGAGTTGGTTGAATTAGGGATAGCTTGCAGATGTTTTAAAATCTCACGTGGGACAGCTGGAAACCACTTCAAAGCATTGGAAGCATGCGATACAGAGTTGAGAGGACAAGTAGCTTTGGAAACACGTGATGTGTCACCTGAACAAGTAAGTGGGGCAGATGTGAGAGCGGACGGTGGAGATTGCCTGCAGAGAGAATCCAATGTAGTCAATGGTTGAGATGGTAGTACCATTGTAACATTGGGATTTGGTGGATCTATCTCCTTACTTAGAGTATTTGGTGGAGATACACGTTTCATTTCTCAAAGTACTTCCCTTGTCTGTTTCTCTCTCCAATTGTGTGTTTCTTGAAATCCCAGAAACATTGCTACCCCCTCCTTCATAAAACTCTTCATTAGAAACTGTGATGCCATCATCTCTCTCTTCCGGTTCTGTTGCTCGTAGATCCTGTGGAAGTGGTTGAAAATGGATGGAAGTGTTATCACCATGGTAAGCTTTTAACTGAGAAACGTGGATGATGGGGTGTATCTTGGAAGATGGAGGGAGTTCCAAATCATAAGTGTCATACCCCAAAATTTGCCCATACTATTTCTCCTATTCAAATTAAAATCAAAGCACAAAGCTCCAAGACACACTCTCCTAAATAAAACTCAGAGAATTAGGGTTTTGTTATTCTGAGGGAAAATCAGTGAACCAAAGGCTCCAAGGCATCCCATAAGGTCTATGATACTCCACACTACCTCCATGACAAATTTTAGGTCTCAATTCAAAAGATTGATCACTCAATTGCTCAGAAAGTCAACAGTCGACTAGTTTGACTTAAAAGTCAACTGTGGTCAAAGTACAGTCAAAACTCCTGATTTTTTGCCAACATCCTCATATTGAAGTATCATTCACCATTTGATCAAGAATTGATCATGGTTCATCAAGGAAAGATCAGAAATCAACAAATTTAAAAGTTTCTAAATTAGGGTTTTCATAGGAGAAAGTCAACTGAACTTTGACCAGCCATAACTCCCACATGGAACATCATAAATTTTCCATCCAAAGCTCATTTTGAAGGAAATTGAATTCTCTACAATTTTGTCTCTCACATGCCAAGTCTAAAAATGCTTCGTTTGAGAGGTATGGATCAAAAGATTACAGGTCCTTTTTGGAAGTCAACCAAAAGCAGTTTTTTGTCAAAGCCCATATCATCAAGATAAAATCCTCAAATGGAAAAAAGCTTCCAAAGTGGCTTGTAGAGGACATCTTGAGGTTTACAAAAAGTCCTAGAACTCCTTCATACCTTAAAATTTGAGGGAGATATGCCTTGTCAAAGTCGGGTGATTGTGAGAGGAAAATATGAAGTAAACAATGGTCAAAATGGATTTTCATGTTCCCCAAGTCATCTAGAAGATCCATATCCAAAGCAACAAAAATTGGATGAATATTTGATTTTTTTTGGAATTTTTATTCAATAAAATCATGGTTTAATCAAAGATTTGGAAGAAAAATAGAAAATATTTGATTTGATTTAATTTTTAATCATAATCAATCATCAAAATACACTTTATTTCATGCCAAATTCGTGTACATGGAGATTGGTGGAAAAAGATGCAATATTGGCCAAGTTTAGTAAGATTTGAACCAAAAATGTTCATCCAAGAATCAAATCTCAATCTCATAATTTTATGAATATACAATACAATTTTATGATTCAAAACCCTTCTACTATAAGTGCATAATGGTTCCAGATGAAAAAACAAGGATTGGCGGCAAAGAATCTTCTTCAAACCTTCAAAAAAATCTCAAAGAAAGTCAAACCGGTTGTTGGTGAAAGAGCTTGATTCATGGTGATTAGGAGAGTCAAACGCGTTCCCAGGATATCCTTGAAAGATTCCCGATCATTCTCCAAGGTTAAGACACTCAGAATCATCAACGATTCGTCACGGTTTGTTATACTTTTGAAGAATTCGATTGCATCGATTTACATTGCATAAACGTATTTTGATCATAGATTCATGTTTATAATCATGTTTTAAAGCTTTCTGGACCTTTAATTCGATTTTTGTTAAGGTTTGACGAATCCACCATGGCTAGGGTTCGGAGTTTTGATTTAGGGCTTTTTTGAAAAGGGCAAAATTGAACCGAATTAAGAACACCATTGTGTTCGGCATGCAATTTGCAATCGAATCATGTATTTATTTGCCATTTATATGTTGTGTGGTGTGAGATGGTTGATTGCAGGGACTAGCTATGGATGTAAATGGCAGCAGATTCGTAGCAATGGTAAAACCAGTCCAACGAAGAGGAAGATGAGAGCTGGCGCGCGTTTTAAACTTCAAATAGATTGTTTTCTTTATTTTGTTTGATGCCCAGGGTTCTAACAACAAATGATCTTTTGCCTAATGGTGCAAAAGCGTGTCCAAAGCCTTTCAGTGCTAAGGCGTGAGTTCGAGTCCTGCTGAGGACGTATTTATTTTATCAACTTTATTTGCTATGCTATTCTTACAGATCAAGTGCGCGTGAGCAAAATACATCCATGGTGTACCCTAGCCTTTCTGCCGTTGATCTCTACTACTACCAGATCAAACACATCATCATTGAAGGATCATCATGGACCATCACAAATCAACCACACAGGATTTCCAGCTAAGTTCTCTAACTTTCTTCTTATTTTTTTTATTTATTAAATAAGAAATTTTCTATTTAATTGTTTCTTTTCTTATTTACGCTTTTTATATAAAATTTCTCTTAATGTTTTTTTTTAATTCTTTTCCATAAAATCATAATCTTTTTTTTATATATTTATTAATGAAATAATTTGATTTAATTGTTAATATCCTTTTTATTTAAATATGTGTTTAGATTATTCAATTAATTATAAATACTTTTACTAATTGTTTGAAAAGCATTTATCAAGATTATAAAATTTAATCGAAACTTTATTTTGCCGATTTAATTAATTGGGTTGAAAACCAATAATTAATTATTTCGATTTCATTTATTATATTAAACTTAGTCAGTTTGTCCCCGAATCAGGGTTTGCAAGAATCAGTCATACACTGAAAATATTTCTTTGTGTATTTTCTTTTCAGGGTTATTATCAGATATCTCCCGATCACGCGCTATGCCTTTTACAAAGCTAAGTTCTGATTTTATTTTCCTTTAAATATTTATTTGCACTATAAAATTATTATTAGGGCTAAAACCTCGAAAGTCAATGGACTCTTTTGCACTCACGTATCTTGCCTATTTTTGCCCCTTTTTTAGGGTTAACCTCGAGACTGCCTCCGACTACAAACCATATCAGATCAAATCAAAAGCTAAGTCCTATTTCATAATTATTTTAAATATTCATTCTACTTTATTTTTCCCTCTTTCATCAAATTAGGGTTAACCTTAATTGCCATTGAATTAGCCATACACTCACTACTTTCTGTTTATTTCTTCCTTTTCCAATTTTCAGGGTTAGCCAACCGTCAAAGCTCAACAGTCGGTAACCCTAAAACCTATCTGATTTACTTTCTTTAGTTATTACTTGTTTAGACCTATTGCATTGATAATCCGCTGGTTTCTTTTTCCCCTTCCCCATATTATTGTGTGGTTAGTAATCCTAGGGAATGCAAGCCTGTTAATCAACTTAGAATAACTAATTATAAGATAATTTATGAATTAATCACGTGATTGTCGCACCCACGCACCTTTTATGGTACCCCTCTTGTTGCCTGTTGCCTTGTGTTTTTTGCAGAATAGTCGTGTCCCTCAAATACGAGGATACCTCAGCCATGTTGCCTCAACTAATGCAAAGATCATAAGTCCCTAATGATGCTGCCTTCGATACACTAAATATGATCTCGTCCCTCGGAAGTTGCCTACGAAGGGCTGAGGTATCCTCTGGTTGCCTAAACGAAAGGCTATTCTGATCCTTCCCTTAGACTACCTGCCTCTCTATGGCATGGGACAGTCTTATGGCGAATGATAATGCAACGACCCTTTAACCTCCAAATCAAAGGACTTCCTTTCCCTCCTATGGTAGGGATAGCCCTGAAAGGCTAAAAGAACTTTTCTGCAAATATTCTGCAAGATGTAAGTATTTAAACCACTGATTGCCGAGTGATATGCCGTATTATGCCAATATTCTGCAAGATGTAAGTATTTAAACCATTGATTTGGATGTTCACTGGTAAAACAACGGAGACACGCTTCTAAACATCTGTTCATAACTTCAGTCTGTCCGTCTGTTTCAGGGTGGTAGGCGGAGCTGAACTTCAAAGTGGTACCTTGAACCCGGAAAAGTTCCTTCCAGAAGGAGCTAAGGAATAAAGGATCCCTGTCAGAGACAATAGAGCTAGGAATGCCGTGTAAGCGACAGATTTCTGCGAAGAAACGTCTAGGCAAATCTCTTGCTGTAAAGTTGGTTGGTAGCGCGAGTAGGTGAACGTATTTGGTGAACCTGTCGCAAATCACCCAGATAGTGGTATGACCAAACGAGGAAGGTAAGTGTGTGATAAAGTCCATTGATAATTCATCCCATACTTGAGAAGGCAGTTCGAGTGGTTGTAATAACCCCTGTTTCTTTTTTGGCATATATTTGCTATGTTGACAGGTTTGGCATTCCTTAACAAAGAGTTCAACGTCCCTATAGATTCCTGGCCACATGAAGGAGGTGGATAGATGGACTAAGGTTGGTTGTAAGCCAGAATGACCAGCTGTAGGTGTGGAGTGAAACTCATGAATGATGGCATGACGAAGTTCTTGCACCAGAGGTATAAATATTTTCTCTTTGTAGTACATGATGTCATTTCTGAACTGGTATTCTTGCTACATATCTAACTCTGAGTTGACCTTGGCTACGAGGTCTGGTTCTGCTTTTGTGTTTTTGTAGAAATATGTTAACTGAGACAACAAGAGGGGTACCGGAGATGAAAGGGAGAACATGAGAGCTTCCCCGTCCTGCTGGATGCGACTCAGAGCATCGGCAACTTTGTTCTGTTTTCCAGGTTTGTAAAAAATTTCAAACTGGAACCCTTGTAATTTTGCAGCCCATTTTTGTTGTTCCGGTGTCTGGATTGTCTGAACCAATAAGTTCCTTAAACTCTTATGATCTGTATATATATGAAAATGTCTGCCTATCAAATACTGACGCCATTTCTTTACTGCTTCGGTTATGGCATACATCTCGCGCACGTAAACGGACGAGGCTTGCATTCTGTTGCAGAGTTTCTTACTGAAGAAGTCTAGAGGGTGCCCTTGTTGAGAGAGAACAATGCCAACTGCAAGAGCTGACGCATCTGTTTCAAGGACAAAGGTTTTGGAGAAGTATGGAAGGCACAATATAGGAGTAGTAGTCATTTTCTGTTTTAAACTTATAAACGCTGCTTCAGAAGAAGGACTCCATGTAAATTTTGTAGAACGTAATAAATCGGTGAGAGGAGCGGCGAGAGAGGCATAATGACGCACAAAGCGTCTATAAAAACCAGTGAGGCCGAGAAAACCCCTTAGTGTTATGAGTGAATGTGGCCTAGGCCAATCCATGATTGCTTGAATCTTCGTAGGATCAGGGGTGACACCTTCGCTTGAAATAATGTGACCTAAATAATCAACACTAAGAACAATAAAAATACATTTGGATAATTTGGCATAAAATTGGTGAGATAGTAATAACTCTAAAATCAAAGTTAAATGATGGGAATGATCTGTTAAGCAAGAACTGTATATTAGAATGTCATAAAAAAAACTAAAACGAACCGACGTAGGAAAGGTCGTAGTAAATCGTTCATGGCAGATTGGAACGAACTAGGAGCATTAGTAAGCCCAATCTTGTGAGTATCCTCCGGTTTTACCCTGATTTGGTGATATCCAGATCGAAGATCGATCTTAGAAAAAATAGTTGCGGATCCCAATTCATCAAAGATTTCATCTATTGTAGGTATAGGGAAACTGTCTTTAATGGTAACTGCGTTTAGGGCACGGTAATCAACACAGAATCACCAACTCCCATCTTTTTTTTGTACTAAGAGGACTGGTGAGGAATAAGGGTTTTGGCTAGGTTTAATGATACCTTCGGAGAGCATATCTTGTATGAGTGTAGTCATGGTGTCTTTTTTAGAGTGGGGGTAACAGTAGGGTTTAACGTTAACTGGTGCCGTATTTGGTAAAATTTGGATTTGATGGTCATGTAATCTGGCAGGTGGTAATCCTTGAGGTTTTTTGAAAACCTCAGCAAATGATGTAATAATGGTGGAAATTTGGGTGGGTAAAGACTTAGGTAAGGAGTCGAGAGGGTTAGTAATCTGGTTGGGTGGGGTGGGTTCATTTGGACAGGTAGGTTGTAATAAAAGTAAATGGAAAGAAGCGACATAATCAGTATGAATGAGCTGGCACAGTTGGTGGTATGAGGAAACTGTAGGGAGTGTTTTAGGATCACCGGTAATTGTGATGTCATTGTTGTTGTATGTGAAAGAAAGTTTAGGGATGGAGAAATCAGCCACAAGAGGTCCTAGGGTGCGCAACCATTCCATACCCAGCACCACGTCAGCACCTTCAATAGGAAGTAAGTGGAAGGGAATGGTGAATAAATTGGCTTGGAGGGTGATTGGGACTTGTGGGAAGAGGCCGGAGCAAACTAGTTTTGAACCATTACCTACCATCACCGAAAAATTAGGGATATCGGTAGTAGAAAGTTTGAGATGGTGAGTGATGCGAGGTTGTAGTATGTTGTGGGTGTTGCCTGTATCAATCAAAACAGTAACTGGCAGTCCTGAAATGAAACCACAAAATCTAAGAGTTTCATGTAAAAGGATATCATAGATAGTCTGTTTTCTGGTGGGAGGTTATACAAACCAAAGAATTGATCAGCCTGAAAAAGCCACTCTAACGGATTAGAATCGTCAAACATAGAGAGTTCTAATTTGGGGGTACGCAAAGGGGGTAAGGGTGGTAGATTTGGAATTTGATTGTATGGGTGCATGGTGGTAAAACCAGCGGTGTAAGGGAGTGGTGGGGGAAAAGGGGTGGATAAAAAGGGAATTGATGTATAAGGGGGTGGAATATGATGATTGTGTGTGTGTAAAAGGTGGGATGTGGCTGTTTGGTGTGTGGGAAAAAGGGGGAACCTGGGAAAAACCAGCAGCGTAAGAAATTATTGTAGAGTTTCTGGCTGGTGTGTTGGTAGGTGTGAGGACAGTAGGTATAGGTGATGTAAGCATAGGAACAGAGTAGGGTTTATAAGTGTTACCGGATGAGCTAGCTGCAGAGGCAGAGGTTACGGCTGTTTGGGAGGGTTTCAGCAGTAACTTGTTGAGTGTTGTCATGATAGAGTCATAGTGGGAATCCGAGATTTGCTTGTCGGACTCCAAGCGGTTGTTAATGGTAGTAAGATGCTGCTGTGTTTTTTCCAGATCTGTAAAAACATATTCAAAACGGTCATCCAGATCTGAATGGATCTGGTTTATGGCAGTATCAATATGTAGATGAGAGGTCTGTACAGCTTGTTCTACTATTTCTTGAGGGGTGGGTTGGGTTGGTTTAGGAGGAGCCATGGTTCAAGATGAAAGCACCAATGATGTAAAGAGATTAGCAACTATTACCAAAGCAAGAGAATTCCATTGAATAAACACAAGACAAACAAAATAAAGAAATAACTTGTCATTCATAATCTGTCTAACCCTAGACAGCAAGCAGCTTTAAATACATAACATAAATGGGTCTTGCTAAGAAGTTATAAAAAGAGGGCTAGGCCCAACCGAAAATAAAAACAGTCTTACTAATAATAATTTATTTAAGTTCATAATCACTTAAGTACGTGGGCCTTTTGGAAATCCTTTTGTGCCCGCTATCAGCTTGCTGGGCTTGGAGGGGAATCCGTGGATGCTACTGCCAAGCAGCCCCTGCAGGTAGAAATTCAAGAGCTGTTTGCTATTATACAGCAGCAGCATTTGAAGAGTAGCGAAGAAGATTCTTTTATATGGAGACCGAATTCGGACGGAATGTTCTCGGTGAAGTCTTGCTATGATCGTTTCAAAGTCAAACTTTTAGGTCCGCCTTTGAATAATAACAAAGGTAATGGCTCTAGCCCATCTTTAGAAAATCAAAGTGCCATCTAAAATTTTCTTTTTTTATTGGAGATTTATTCACAATAGAATTGCAACTAGAGATCATTTGGTGAGAAGGGGTTTTGAATGAGGATAATGCTTCTATTTGCGTTCTTTGCTTATCGGAGGAAGAATCTCTATCGCATCTCTTCACTTCTTGCGAAGTTACCTTACGCATTTGGCGAATGGTTTTTATGTGGCTTGGAGTTGGTAAATTTTTGTCTCTAGAGAAATTCATTGATTTCTTTTTCAATTGTTCAAAGCTCAAATGCTTGACCAAGCGGGCGATAGTGGCGGTTGTTTGGCTTGCTACGATTTGGTCCTTATGGCTCAAGCATAATGGTATCATTTTCAAAGAAGATTCCTTTAGCTTCATAGAGAGTATGTCTGAGATTGTTTTTATTCTTGGAATTGACTTTGTTCATTCTATAAGAAGGTGTTCTTGCGTAATTTTTATAGTTGGAATATCCAACCTCTTTCGTGCTTTGAGTTGTAGTTCTTTCTTTTTTTTGTATCGCGATGGAGCATCCCTTTTACTCTTTTTAATTCCATTGCTTATTGAAAAAGAAATGATTATACCTACTTTAAATACCAGATTTCAAATATTTATCCAATATATGATTATTATATATCCATAAGGCAACAAAATTAGTTCAGATAACAATATCTGTTGGAATTTTTTTTCTCGAGATTAGTATCTATGCATATGTAAAATTAATTTTCAATGATGCCAACTTTTTATTGTTATTTAAAAAATTATCAGACGAAATCTTATTATTTGATTCGATTAATGTTGAAAAAGAATTTCCATTCCGACCTAAATATTAAACTTTTTTTAAATAATAAAATTTTGTAGTTTTAATTTAGATAAGTCAAGTTATTCAACTCAATTGTAATTTTTATGAGTTTAGCAAAAAAAAAATTTAATTTAAGTTAGGTCTATTTGATGGGTAATTTTCTCTATTTTGTCATTTTTTGGCCTATTTTGTAATAGATTATTGGGATGTTATAGTGTTGGTTTGGAGGTGGGCTTTTATTGAGAATATTGTTCATACCAATTGTAACTTTTATGAGTTTGACAAAAACCCCTTGTTTTTCTTAAGTTAGGTTTCAATTGGTGGGTAATTTTCTCCGCGGTTCCGGCCATCTCTTTTGTAATCTCGTTGTGAACGTTTGTTCTTTTAATATATCTTGATTAAAAAAAACAAATTACTTAAAAAAGTCAAATTTTGTTATCTGAGTTAAATGCCAAAAAATAATTTTCTGAAAAAAACCTTTTTACTATGCTAATGAAGTTACAATTGTTTTATATAAATTTTGCCACTAAACTTTTTTATTTTTATTTTGAATTGATATTATCAAATGAAAATTTTCTCACTATAAACTTTTGTAAAAATATTATTTCCAACCAAAACTTTTCTATATAAATGTCAATACGTAATATTAATTAAGAGGAGTGCACAATTTTTATTTGTCACCAAAATGTAGTAGTACCAAACATTAACAATGGCAACATAGATGAGCAATTTAGAGAAGTGCAAATTCAGAATCCAGATCATAATCTACTATCTTACTATTACTAATCAATTGACCAATTTGTCTAAAATGCCCTTCTCTCAATTTTTTTTCACATACTAATGGCCATTTCAGTAACTAACTAAATAAGGGAAAATTCTTAGGTGGACACGGACCTAAGAATTTGTTTTACACACAACCAATCACATAATTTTACTTAATTAAAAAATAAATTAAGAATTTTCTCTCTCCTTCATAATCTCAACCACCCCATGAATCCAATTAAAAACAAAATTAAAATAAAAATAAATTAAAAATTACTTGCTTCTTATTGGTTGTGCCTAAGAATATAGATTTATGACCGTGTACATGCAAGAATTGCTCATAAATAAGACATAATTTTATCACTTTTTGAGATTCTATGCGCCAAGTGTTTGTCTCTCATTGGCCACATTATTCATTTCAAAATCATCCCTCCCTTTTCTTCCTCCTCACTTTAGTTTTCCCCCTCTCGTCTTCTCTTCTCTCTCTTCTTCATGACACAACCTTTCACTTCTCTCCCTCTCTCCATTCAGCTCATCTCTCTCATCCGTTTCTTCCATCTTCATAGCCCTGTTCGGATCAGTAAAGTCCAATTTCATTTTTCTTCCATGATTTCTCACCTGTAAGCGAATTTTATTATACTTGATTTCGATTTGTATTTGAATTTTTGTTTTGATTTGTGGAAATTTGTAGTCTTTGGTCGCAAACGAAGAGTTCCAACACATTCTTCGTGTGTTGAACACCAATGTTCATGGAAAGCAGAAGATCATGTTTGCTCTTACCTCAACCAAAGGTATTGGGAGAAGATTCGCTAACATTTGTTGCAAGAAAGCTGATGTCGACATGAACAAGAGGTTCAATTTCATTAAAGTTTTGTTTTTTTAGTTATACGTGATTTGTTGTTGTTCAGGGTTTAGGGTTTGTTTTTTATTTCATGAAACTTTGCGTATAATTTATGTTTTCGTAAGCTAGGGTTTGTTCTTTTATTGTTTAAAATTTTATATTTTTATTTAAATTAATAGTTTTTATAATGATTTTCATGATTTTGTATTTTATAGTTCTTATGTCCAATTGCTTTTCTCTTATGTCTTTTGTCAGAGTAACATGGGTTGATGATGGTTTGTAGGATGAAACTGGACCATTCAAGCCTTTTTCGCATCGATACCGTATTCCTTATAAAGCATCAAACAGTACTTCA
Source organism: Vicia villosa (assembly GCF_029867415.1). NCBI lineage: Eukaryota > Viridiplantae > Streptophyta > Magnoliopsida > Fabales > Fabaceae > Vicia > Vicia villosa. The sequence goes on along the minus strand of NW_026705394.1, from coordinate 360,297 downwards.
CCCTTTTGGTATTCTATCAAAAGAGCTTCAGCACACATCATTGTCTTGGCCTCATATTCAGCATATGGTATTGCTCGATTTCTATAATGCTTTATACAGACATGCATATGTTAAAAACACTGCCGGTTCTATGATTTCCAATGGAATCATTTTTCTCATGAACATATACGCCGCAATACCAATGGCTTGAAGAAGATCTACCAAAAGTTAACAGGAAATAAACTCCTTGGTTGATTGTTCTCATGCATTCACATTGGTACAATAGCAACTCTGTCTTTTGATATTCAGATGTTGAAATCAATACCATGTTTTTATGCTTGACTATGAATTATTGTCTTCTATTGCTTTTATTTAAACATGTATTAACAGGTATGTAAAATGTATTTTAAACATGTCTATTTCTTTTATTTATACCATGATCCAGGAATAACTATGTCAAATGTATTTTATGTAAAAGAGATATCGCCCAGTCGCTGTGGAGTTGTCGTGAAATATACGGTGGAGAACAAAACAGAGATGCGGCCCAGTCATAAACTATGGAGTTATATCAGGCGTCTTGGTTAGCATCAAACATATTGAATTTGAAAGTTTGATTGATCATACATATGGTTATGACTCATTTTAGTGTGCAATTCTGCCATAGTACCTTAAACACTTTTAATTCCACGTTTAGTGTTTCGGAATGTGTCATCTCTTCTAAGCTCTTTATCTAAGTGCTGTTAGAAACATGACTTGAATTGTTTGGTTAATGCAGGAACAAAGCTGCTGAATTGTGAAGGGAAGATAGGTGATTGCTCTTATAAGCCTTTTTGTGATCACTTTAAATTAGAGACTATAGTGCACTGCATGTTAATTTCTTAAGAAAAGGGAATGCATAAATCATTTGTTACATTTGCATAATGTAGCGCATGTATGTTTAAGCATGGAAACATTGTGCGAATAATACATCATTTCGAAGAGGATTATTATCCTTATAGGTTCCAGCAAATTTTGCATTCCATTGTGAGTGTTGACCATTCATTATCTGTTCTGTAGGTGATGGAAACATTCCTCTCAGTTTATCACTTGGATTTTTTACGGTTAGAACCTGACATCTCACTATTATTGATTGTATCACCATATAATTGAATTGTATGATTGATGTTAGCAACGAAACACTATTGTAATTGGATCTGATTTTTCAACAATTTCTGCATTTAGTTTATTAATTCTATTATCTCTAATTGTTATTATTAATTATTATGTCATATTTTTTTGTGATAATTGCTTTGGACTTAAGTTCATGCTTTTGATATAAGTTGCAGGTTTAAAATGGAGTAAGCACATGTTTAGATTCACTTATTTGAGTTTATCTATTGGTATAACCACTTACGAGTCTGATTTGAAGAGTTTATTGCAATTTTTGTTATAGAAATAGCTTATACGGGGTTTAGCCTTGAGTATTATACTTTCAATATCATCGCAGTGTCGGGTCTGTTTTGTCGAGGTGGCAAGTTTTGGTTTTTCACAGCCGCGGGTATGTTGGTATTTCGGTTCTGTTTTGGTTTGTTGGGGCTGTGATGGTTTGCTCATATTTTAGTTTTTTGTTGTTGTATAGATTGGTAGGTGAGACTGAAACTGTCCATCTTTTGTATTTTTGTTGCTCATTCCCAACATTCCTTGTGCTGCTACGATGAGTAGTTTATGAATTCTTTTTGCTGTTTCAAATTAGATAAAAATGATATATGTGTAACTGATATGTAGATAGTGTTTTAGGTGGTTTACTGTTGCCATATGTTTAGATATATCATACAATTGTTCTTATTATTTTAGAATAGCATGTTTAGATATATGATAAAACTGTTATTATTTTAGGAGTTAAATAAATTAATGTTAATTTAGATATTCAACTTTAACCATTTAATTATTTTTTTTACTTTATATATAATCCTTTATATATATTTTGCAAAAAGCCTTTTATTAAGCTTTAATAGGAAATAGACAAAAATATGTTTTAAGAATACTGTCAATTTTTTTCAAAGCATTACCTTAAAACTATACAAAATGATTCAAATCCATTATTTTATATAATCACACATACATAAGGTAACGGATTTGAAACTATATACCTTAAAACTATATAAAATTTATGATTAAAAAAACTTCCATGAAGTGACACGGGACATGATTAGTTAGATCCAAGTAAAAAATATAAATATATCTCTTAATAATGAAATGATTATTGACTTATAGATAATTTGTGTCTATGCTCTGATTCTTTCATGTATACATTTTTTATTAACTTTAATTTCATTTCAAATAAATAATTTAAGATATAAATGTTTTTACCCGTGCGGGAGCACGGGTCTCTTACTAGTATTGATATTACAAAAGGTGAATTTGCACAAACTCAAATCTTTGATCTTAATATCAATTCGGAGGATGCTTTTTATCTTTGTTTATCTTCATGGGAGAAGGTTTTTTGGGTGTCTGTGGGGTTTGAAAAGATTTGTTGGTTTACATTGCAAATGTGTACTCTTCTTGTCATCTTATTAAGAAGAGAAGATTATGGAGGGAGTTGGAAGAATGCAAGAGGAGGTACCCAGTAGGCGAGTAGATTTTGGGGGGTGATTTCAAAGCTATTAGAATAGTTTGGTGAACAAAAGGGAGATGGAAGAATTTAAGGATTTTATTGAGAAGTTTGAAGTGATAGACCCGTCTCCTTCTGGGAGGAATTTCACTTGGGTTAGTTTGGATGGGAAAGCCATGAGTAGGTTGGATAGACTTTTATTCTCGAAGCGCCTGAGTAAGGTTTGGAAGGTGGGGGGGTCAAGTGGTTGGTTCTAGAGATTTATCGGATCATTTCCCTATTTGGATCAAAGCCGATGCGGTGAATTGGGGTCCTAAGACTTTCAAATTCTTCAATTGTTGGATCAAGCATGATGATTTCTTCCTTTTCATGGAAAGTAGTTGGAGGTCCTTTGTGGTTCGTGGAAAAGTGATATTTTTTTCAAGGAAAAACTTAAGTTGTTAAGGGGGAAGTTGAAAACGTGGAATAAGGAAGTTTTTGGTATTTTGAATCTTGAGGTGGAGAAGGCTATTGATTATTTGAATGATCTTGACTTGATAGCTTCGGGATCTAATTCGGTGGATTTGACGGATCTAGTAGATAGGAGATCTAACGCTTCCTATAGAGTGTGGGAATCAGTTCGCTTCAAAGAAAGTATTCTTCGGCAAAAATCTAGGTGTTTATGGCTTGCGGAAGGAAACTCTAATTCTAGATTTTTTCATAAGGCAATCAAGATGCGTAATAGAAGGAATTGAATCTTGGGATTGAATACTTATAATAGTTGGATTGATAATGTGGACTTCATCAAAGAAGAAGTGGTGGGGAATTTTGGGAAGAGGTTTGAGGAAACAATGTCTTCGCGACCTTTTTTGGATGGTGTATATTTTTCTTCAATTTCTCAAGCAGAAGTCGATTTTCTTGAATTACCTTTCATGATAGAGGAAATTAAGGAGGTCATTTGGAATTGTAACGGGGATAAAAGCCCGGGGCCGGATGGTTTTTCTATGGCTTTCTATAAGTGTGGTTGGTCTTTCTTGAAATAAGAGATATTTGGTTTTGTGAATGAGTTTCATGCATTTGATGGCTGATCTATATGTATTTTTATAAAAAATGTTTGAGCCTCATAGGTCTGTTCTAACTTTGGTGAATTTTCGTATCTCAACTGACCTAATTTTTTTTATCAGAAAAATAAAATATAGAGATTAATTTTGTAGTTGGTTAAATATATCAACTAAAAATATAATTAAATCTAATTATTTTTAAAGGCATTTAATTTTAACTCTACCAAATTAAATTTGACATATGTTTTTTTTTTATAATAAGCAATGGAATTAAAGGAGCAAAAGGGATGCTCCACCTCAATACAAGAAGATTACAAAGTAAAACACAAGAGAGGTTTAACATATGTAAATTGAAGTTACCAATTTTTGTTGTTTAAAAACTATATTATTTATGAACCGGAGGTGTAATTTTTTTTTTTTACAAATGCATTCAATCAAATCATGTTATTTACTTAAAAAAATAATTGAAAAAAAACTACAAAATGTCATTTTAGTTATTTTTAAACATAAACTTTCTCTGTTCAATATATATATATATATATATATATATATATATATATATATATATATATATATATATATATATATATATATAGAGGAGGGATCAAATTACACCCTTAAGTTACACTAATAGTTACACTCCTTTATGACCTTTGATTTTATTTTAATCTAACGGTTATTAAATAACTTTTGAACTCACATGATTATTACTAAAAATAAACTCCTCCACTTTTGGTAATAAATAAACACATGATTCTTTTTAATATTTCTTAAAAAAAAAATCAGAATTCTCAAATATTTTTTATGATTCTTAATAAAAAAATAATTTCTTATTATTTTCAAAATAATACATTAAAAATTTGATTTTAATTTAAAATGAATTTTCATAAAATGATCACTTTATGTATATACTTTTGGATTTACAACATAATTATTATGCACATTACTCGTTAATTTTATTTTTTCTTTAATATTTTTAATATAATTTTCTAATATATTTAAAAACTTATAAATTTTATAGTGTAGTTTAATTGAATATAATATTACTTTATTTAAGTAAAAAAAATAAAAAAGAAATTGTTTAAAATGGAGAGGAAAGAAACTTTTTATTAAAAATAAAAATTATTATTAATAAATAAGTACTAGTTTCATTATTTTGTACAAAATAATATTGAATAAATAATATTCAAATTATGTGAAAAAAAATTAAATAGCAAGTAAAGAGTATATAATAATTTAGTTTTGAATAAAATAGATAAAAAATATAAAATGAATTTTTATAAAATGATCACTTTTAATTATTTTATAAAGTGATCATTTTATTAAAATTCATGTAATATAATTTAAAGAAAAAGAACTTCATGTTTTTTACATAAATCTAATTTTTTAAATTTTCTTTAAAATATATACATTATATTAATTAAATGAAAATAATAAACCAAATTTATCAAAAGTGAGAGAAGAATAAATTTATCTCGTAATAAATAAAAAAATTATTCTTTTTAATATATGAAAAATTTGAATTTTAATATTTATTAATAATAATTTTTAATAAAAAGTTTCTTTGCTCTCAATTTTAAACAAATTTTTTGATTTTTTTTACTTAAATAAAGTAATATTTTATTCAATTAAACTACACTATAAAATTTATAAGTTTTTACATATATTAGAAAATTGTATTAAAATATTAAAGAAAAAATAAAATTAACGAGTAATATGCATAATAATTATGTTGTAAATCCAAAAATATATAAGTAGAGTGATCATTTTATGAAAATTCGTTTTAAATTAAAATCAAACTTTTAATATATTATTTTGAAAATAATAAGAAATAATTTTTTGATAAGAATCATGAAGAATATTTGAGAATTCTGATTTTTTTTAAAGAAATATTAAAAAGAATCATGTGTTTATTTATTACCAAAAGTGAAGTAATCTATTTTTAGTAATAATCATGTGAGTTCAAAAGTTATTTAATAACCGTTAGATTAAAATAAAATCAAAGGTCATAAAGGAGTGTAACTATTAGTGTAACTTAAGGGTGTAATTTGATCCCTCCTCATATATATATATATATATATATATATATATATATATATATATATATATATATATATATATATATATATATATATATATATATATATATATATATATATATATATATATATATATATATATATAAAGATTTTTTAATTAAATTTATTGAATAATGTAATTGACCTTTTTGTAGATTAAATACATCGATTATTATTTTTTTTTCAAGCGGAACATAAATTATGAAACAGATAATTTTTTATAATAGTCACAAAAGTATGTATATTTTAATCTCAAGAAAAATATTTTTGTAAAGATAATGGACCTGATTGGACGCCGAGGTAAATTTAAAGAAAAAAAAAGTATTTTGCCTAATTTTTACTGTCAATTTTAAAGAAATCATAATTTTTTTAATAAAATAAAATTATATACGATACACTCATTCTTATTAATATTTATTTTAAAAAGAAAATTTTGAATATTTATTAACAATACTTATTTTCATATAAAAAACAAATATTATTCTAAACTTTAAACAAATGTTTTTATAAAAATAAAATAAAATTATATTTACTTAAAATACATTATAAAATTGATATGTTTTTAAATAGCATTCAAAATTATATAAAAAAATAAAACTAAAACACAAATAATGAGTAATTATTAACTAAACAAATGTAAATAAAGTGAACTATAAAATAGATAAATTTTCACCAACCGTTTGTTGGTTTAGTGGTGATTGACACTGAACTCGATCAGAAGTGAGTTTGACCCACTTGTTGTCAGAGTTGATCCCAACGTTTTTATTACACATTATTTAACCATTTATACATATTTTGAGCATTATGGATTACATTTAAAAATGAAACAATTATGGTATTAATTTTAAATAATGGAATATGATTTTATTTACAGAAATTAAATAAGATGATTTTGAAATATAAAGAGGTTGTTTTTTTATTAAAAATATTGATTTTTAAAGAAATATTTAAAATCATTTTTTTAAATGAATAATTATTGAGGTATTGGAAAAATGGGAGAGACCTATATAATTTTATGTGAAGAAGGAATTATAATTTAATAATAAAATTTAATTATTACAAAAAATAGGAGGATATTATGTTAACTAAGAATCATAAGTCAATAATAGCCGTTTCTTACAATTAAATTAAGGGAAATGCTAACGGTTATAAATGTGTGTAACTTTTATATTTTGTTTGGATTGTTACGTAATTTTAAAAAATATTAAAAAAACTCATATAATTTTTATTAATATTTATTAAAATACATGATTTTAAATATATAAAGAAAATTTTGAAATGTCTATAATTAAATATTGCCATTTTAATTTTATTTTGAATTGAATAAAAATATGTTAATCATATTTGGTTAACAAAATAGACAAAATCTATTTTTTTCAAGAATGTCGAATCAATTCTTTATAACAGGAATGATAGTTAACATATTTTTTTTTACCAAAAATAATAAAACAACAATCAAACAAATATTCACTATTTTAATGCTTTAGTTTTTGGTGCTTTAAAGTTTAGATTAATATTTTTTATATAAAAATAAATTGTGTTATTAATAAATATTAAAAAGTTCATTTTTTAACGAAATATTAATAAGAATAAGTGTATTGAATATAATTTTATTTTATTAAAAAAATTATGATTTCTTTAAAATTGAGAGTAAAATTTATTTTATAAAATTAACATTTGTTAATAAAAAAATATTAAAAAATCATATATTTTAAGAAATAATAAGAAAAATCACGTAATTTAAAGAAATATTAAGAAAAATCATGTAATTTTTATTAATATTTATTAAAATATGTGGTTTTAAATATATAAAGAAATTTTGAATATGTGGTCTATAATTAAATATGTTCGTTTTAATTTTGCTTTGAATTAAATAGAAATATGTTAATCATATTCGGTAAACAAAATAGACAAAATCAAAAATTTTCAATAAAAAGTCAAATCAAATCTTTAAAATAGTAATAATTCTTAACATGTATACTTTTTTTTACCAAGAATAATAAAACCACAATCAAACAAATATTCACTATTTTAATGCTTTGCTTTTTGGTGTTCTTATCTTTGCATTAATGTTAATTTTCATCTTTAAAAAAGCACTGAAAAAAGATAACTTGGTATAACAATTTTTCACTCAAATATCTAGAACATAGAACAATGTCCCCATTTTCATATTTTATCCTTATTTTGTCCTGCATTTCTTGCTTAGCTATCTCTCATGAAATAAATGGTGGTTTTACTGTTGAACTCATTCATCGTGATTCTTTTAAATCACCATTATACAACCCCACCCAAAATAAATTTCAAAGAACTTTTAATGCTGTGCAGCGGTCTATCAATCGTGCTAATTATATCTACAAAGAATTTTCTCCTACTAAAAGCAAACTTGAGTCATCTATGCCTTATGATGATGGTGAATATCTCTTTGCTTATTCAGTTGGTACTCCACCATTTAAGGTTTATGGATTTTTAGATACAGGTAGTAATTTAATATGGTTTCAATGCAAACCTTGTAATAGATGTTACAACCAAACCTCTCCCATTTTTAATCCTTTGAAATCTTCTAGTTACCAAAATATTCCATGCTCCTCTAGAACATGCAAATCTATGGAAAATACTTCTTGTTCTTATGATAGAGACGCTTGTCAATATACTTATGATTATGGTCAGGGATCGAAGACACAGGGAGATCTTAGCATGGAGACTCTTACATTAGATTCAGCCTCCGGCTCTTTTGTCTCATTTCCTAAAATTGTGATAGGTTGTGGACACAATAATAGTCTTGGGTATAATGTTCAAACTCCAAATTCAGGTATAGTTGGCTTTGGAAGTGGACATTTGTCTCTTATTAAACAATTAGGATCTTCAATTAAGGGAAAATTCTCATATTGTTTAGTTGATGAGTATAATAGCAAATCTAATATATCTAGCAAAATAAATTTTGGAGATGCTGCTATTGTTAATGGTGACAATGTTGTTTCAACTCCTATAATCAAAATGATAGGAAATCGTCAAAAAGACACTTATTATCTTCACCTGGAAGCTGTTAGCGTGGGAAATAAAAGGATAAAGTATAGAGGGTTCAAACGCGAAGGAACAAATGCTTCTACCCATAACATCATAATTGACTCTGGTACAACCGTATCTGTTCTTCCACATCATTTTTACAATAGGTTGGAATCAGTGGTGAAAAAAGTGGTTAAACTAGAGCGTTTTCAAGATGATACTGATTCATATAAACTTTGCTACAATACCACATCCAAACAACCAAACTTTCCACAAATTACGGCACATTTTAAAGGCGCAGATGTTAAGTTAGATTCCAAGGGCACCTTTGATTATTTATATGAGGGGGTTAAATGCTTTTCATTTCGCCCACGCAAAGATGGATTAGGTCTTTTTGGGAACCATGCACAAATAAATTATTTAGTTGGTTATGACCTAAACAAAAACATGATTTCTTTTAAGCATACTGATTGTTCTAAATATTAAATGCCTAAAACTATTGGCTACAAAAATTTGTTTGAGATTTTTTTCAGTCATTTTATTTTTTTAGAAAAAAAGTTTGAATATCATAATATTAATAGGCCGCTAAGCTATATCATTTTTATGCAATTCATACAAATTTATTTTTGAAAAAAAGAAATATTTTGTTCATTCCAAAAATAATTACAAGCAAAGCGATCCAGTTGGATCCAACATTCAAAAATCCCTAGAGACCAAAGACAACAAACCTCCCATTAAGGCATCGTGAGAATACCTGTGTCTCTTAAGTTTCGGTGTTGTCCAGTAACGATATATCACATTTTCAATAATTTTGAAGACTATGTCTCTATGGGGGTTCTCCTTGTTAAAGCAAATTCTGTTCCGGTACTTCCAAGTCTCATAAATAGTTTTCATAAAGCACATTTTAATCAGCTGGCTTTCCAACCCTTTCTTTTGCAATTGTCCATAATTCAAACTTTCTCCTTTTTCCAACCTTGCGGGCAGGGCCGGCCCAACACATCTCGAGGCCTTAGGCGAAATTTAAAATTAAATATTTTAATATTAAAAAAAATTCTAAAATTAATATAATTTAGATGTTTTAAGGTGTAAAATATTAAATTATTATAATTAATTTTATTTTACTTAATAGTAAAATTAACTCATTTAAACACTCTTCTCATTATTTAAAAAAATCATAATTAAAAAACAATGTCACACTTATAAAAAAAATTAGATATCAAGTGCCCTATTATATTAAAGAACTAAAAAACTTATTATCTATACTTGTGATTTTTAAAATAACAAATCAAACAATAATGAGAAAAGGGGTGATGCACTGACAGTGTAAAATATTTTTACACTGTCAACCAATCACCACCCATGTATCCAATTAAACCAATTTTTTATTTTAAAAAAACTTAATGACATGGCACATTTATGATTTTTTATTGGATGACAGTGTAAAATTATTTTACACTGTCAGTGCACTACCTTTTAACTCAACAATAATATATATGATAAATGATAAATATTTGTTATTATTATATATTCAAAATAGGTGTTATTATTTAAGGAAAAAACTTACCTATATTCATTAGGTGGTTTATGATATTTGTCATGAAAATGTAATAAGTGTGCTTTAACATTATTTAAGCAGTGAAAATAGAAAAAATTTATATATGGGTAAGAGAAAATTATACACTTATCATATTTTCATATTAGAAAATAATACAAACTACGTCTAAGAAATTGTATCTATCTATTCTCCATTATTTAATTGATTTATAATATAATTTAAAAATTTATTTTAAAAAATCAATTAAATAAAACTATATAAATATGAAATGAAGATGTGAGGCCCTAGGCGGTAGCCTTGGTGGCCTACCCCTAAGGCCGGCCCTGCTTGCGGGCTATGGTCTATTTGAAGAAACTGGAGAATCTGTAGTCAAATCTCTCTGAAAGGACCACATTGAAATATAATGTGATTAAGTGACTCATTTACGCTGCAGAAACAACATTTAGTGTCACGAATCAGACCAAATTCACTAGAGCATCTCTTGTCGCCAATTTGTCATGACATGCCTGCACAGCATAAATATGGCTCTAGGCCTTGCTATTTTTCCCATCACGAGTTTCCTCCACCTGACCGGTTCTTGAATTTCCATCAGACCATCATACATTACTCTTGTTTAGAACATTTCCATCTGCATCCTCCAATTCCTTGAAGGGCAGTAATTATGTCTATGTTTCAGATTCTTTATATAGTAGCAGTGCAACCATTTAACCTATAAGTTGTATTTGCTCGAATACAACTTTCTTGGTGGTGCATATTTTCTTCCACAACGAATTCTTTGTGATCTTCTCACTGCAAGACCACAAAAACAATATGCAAATCGAGTCAATCTTACCAATGACTTTTTTGGGGGTGAGGAAGGCATCTCATCCAATAACTGGTAGGACACTCCTTATGAGTTAGATTTTTCCTGCAAATGTCAACAATCTAGAACTCCATTGAATTATTTTGTTTATTATTTTTTTCCAACAGAGACATATAGTGATGGATGGAAAGTTTCCAACTGGTCATGGGATTCCTTTTATGGCTCTATTTGGTAACACATATTTTCGAGCTCATAGTTTATTTCTTATAAACTCATATGATAATTTAGACCCGTTTGGTAACAGTTTTTTCATCACGAGTTTATTATTTATTTTACTAGTTTATAGTTTATTTTCCAGACGTCATTTCAAATAGCGTTTTAACTTATGTTTTATAGCTTATTATTTTTTCTTCCTTTTTTATCCTTATTATTTTAATTAAAATTCATTTTTAACTCTTCAAATTTTTTAATTTAAAATAAAATAATTATATATTAAATATCTTTTATGTTATTTTACATTTATAAGTTAATTGAACCGCTAATTTTATCAAACACTTCAACTAACTTATAAGATATCAGTCTCAACCATCCGCTATAAACTATCCGTCATCCCTCATCAATAATAATAACATAGATATATTATGGTGTTATTATTATTTTTTAATAATAATTTTTTGTTTTTAATAAAAATATATTATGTGATTTCAATATATTTTGTGTTTCGAATAATAATGAAATATAACATATAGTATATGCCGTTCTTAATAAATATATCTTCTATTTTTAATTAAAATATAATATATATAATAAAACATAAATTTATCTTCTATTTTTTTTTTTGTGTTTTAATAAAATATATGCAAAATAAAATATAAATACAATTTGTTTTCAACCAATCTGCATATTTTATTTTAATACTATATTATCAAAAAATTTATATATTTTTGGATTTAACTATATATTAGTTGCTTTAATAACTTAAATAGAAGTAAACTTCACAAAACCTAATATATGATATCAATAAAATATATTTTCGTATAAGTAACATTTATATAATATACTATTAAAATTTAAAAATAACTACTATAAAATTAATTAACAACAACCAAAAACCTATTATATTAAAATTAGAAAAAGATAATTAATTTTTTTGCTAAAATAACTCAATGAAGATAAAAAAAAAAAACTTGAACAATCTTGTGTCTTGAGTCTTGATATATTTTGAATTTTTAAGAAAAATAAGTCAACAATGTTAAAATTAGAAATCAACATAATATGTGGATGGAAATTTAAATTTAACACCTTTTAATTTAAAGATGAATTTTTTTTTAATTGAGAGATATAATATGTGGATGACGGTGGAGGAAGAAGCTGGAAATTTTATAGAAGAGGAGAAATGTTGGAGAAAGAAGAAAGAAAACTTATCGGAACTTTCCTTTATTATCACATGTTTATCACGTCACTATATCAGAAGGTTGATGTATGTTTTCTTATAATGTTTATACTTGATATTTATATAACTATGCAACATTAATTTGAAATTGGGCAAATTCGTTTAGTCTCACCCTTAATTATAATATAAGGTAAGAAAATAAATGATCCTTAATTATAATGTATAAAGTAAAAAAATAAATGATATGTTTAAACATATTAGGAAATAAAATATGTATTGAAAGCATAAATTTATACCGTCAACTAATTACAATTTAGAATCCCATCACAATGGCGGACAGTAGATTGTAAATTTTAAATTTTAAATTTTAAATAACTTATTCCTATTCCATTCTATAAACTAGTATAGACTATAACTATGATATCAGCGTTTTTCTAAAGCCTTTTTCTATAACTATTGGTATATAACCATTAAACTCTAAACATATATATTCTCTATTCTTTCTATAGTATCACATTTTCTATTATACATTATATGTCAACTTTATACTTTGTTAGGTACGGAAGGATACATAAATAAAATAAGTATTGGACATTTTATTGAGAATTATAATTATGTTACAAATACGAGAATACAATCGTTGATTTAAATTAATTAAAAGATCATTCTTGAGGATGCATGTATTGTGTATGATTTGGCATTGGATTATAATACTAAAAATAAGATATTTAGTTAAATGATTTTATATCAGATTTCAAGATATATGATGTGAAAAATATTTGTCAAATAATATTATGTCATACATTTATTTTCAATGATGTAAAAAAGATTTGATTTAGGAAAAAATATAACACGGTGGTAGTTTGGTAAATAAAATAAAATTTTGTTACAAAGGATTTTACATCGGACCTAGATCTACACCGATGTGAAAAGTCCATTGATGAAAAATATTTAACACTGTGGCATTTTGATAAATAGAAGAAATTTTGTTATATCTGACCCTTACATCGGGCCAGTGACTTAACCGATGTGATATATGGGCCTATACATCGGTCTTTAACTCAACCAATGTAAATTCCTTCCCCTTTTTAAACAAAAAAAACCCCAAATCCTGAAATCAGTTCTTTCTTTCTTCTTTCTGTCTGCACGTCTGATAACACGAATTTATATGATATATTTAGCTTAATTTCCATAAATATTATTAGCATTTTCATTTAATTATGTTATTTTATTATGGTATTATCCGGGTATTTTCTTTTGTTTCAGGTAATGAGTCTGCACGAGCGTATTTGTGAAAAGAAGAAGAAACAGAGCAAAATTGATCTGTTTTTATTAAAGAGAAGTGAAAAGAGGTGCAAAGGAGATCTGGAGGTGCAAACATACAAGACCCAAAAGACATAGTGGAAACCCAGCCCCATGGGAGCTGAAACTCCCACTAATAAAATGAAGACGTCCGTCTCCAAGGGCTTGCTGCCACGTCACTAAAGGGAGACGCCTGCCAATCTCAAGAGTGGAGACACACGTCTCCAACTCAGTCAAAAATAGGGTACGTGAAATTCTGAGAAAAAGACACAGCGTGGGAGAAAATGGACGTTACTACTCAGCTATAAAAGGGAACTGATAATTCATTATCAGGGTCCGAGTTTTTGCGCCAGAATTATTTTTCTTGCTTTCATTGCTTTCCATCAATTTACTTTCCAATAAATCTTATTTCCTTGTTCTTTCCTCACAACAATTTCTACACCAAAAATTGTTGCGAACCTTCAATAAATCTAACCTTACGTTAGATTTAGTTTTAATTCCTTGTTTTTATTATTTGACCGAATAATTTTTGAAGAACGATCCAACCGACTTGTGGTGGAAGTTCAAGTACTCGAAGATTTCAAGTTTTATTTAATTCGGATTTACATTATTCAGGTTTCTATTGTATGCCAATTAATATGCTTATTATTATGAACCGAATTTATTTATGCATGTTTAATATGTCTTACTAATTTAATTAACATATCGGTATGTAAAGTAATTTAACCGCAGGGATCCGAAATAAATTGGCTTAATTATGTTTTATTAAAAATCACTCATTTCTGGTTTTGTGTCTAATTGAATATGCTAAAGTTATAAAATCAATAGAGCGAGAGTTTGAGATTTTAGAACTGATATATAAAGGTTAAAATCAACAAAGCGAGAGTTTGATATCTTTAACTAGATAGTAGACATAGAACATTAGTTTTGAGGACAGCGAGAGCGTATTAAAACCAATTAGAATTTATTTATTTTCAAAAAGTGTTTTTAAACCCGACACGGGACAGCGAGAGCGTACGTTAGGGAATACTAGCATGATCCGAGTCAATAGAGCGAGAGTTTGAGACTATGAGATTTAAGTAAATAACTTTTAAATGACATAGTTAATAGAGATTTTAAATTAAATGAGAATCATAGCCAATGGAACTTCGGATCACCTATGTAAGACGAAATACATACTGATATCCGCTTATTATAATATTCTTAGAATTAAGATTTTAATTTTCTCTTTAGAAACAACCCAAGTTTGCTTAACCTTAGCTTTACATAGTAACCTTAGATAACGGTAGGTCGATTCATAGTTCCTGTGGATTTGATATCTTTTAAAACTACACAACACGACTGTGCACTTGCAGTCATCAGATTAATAAACACGTAAAGTCGCGATCAACGTCGCTCGAAACACCTACATAACCACCAACACTATGTTCATATAAATTCGACCTCCTAAGTCAAACAGACAAGTCAAACGCATCTTGCATGATAAGAATATGGGAAGTCAGAAAGAATGAAGTCTCAACCAAATTTAGGATAAAGCGGTTTCTTTTGGAGTGAAGGGTATTTAGGATGATAGGGTGCATGTAGAAATGGTTAACATTCTGGAAAAACCACCAAAGAAAAATTCTGAAGGATGCAAAAAGAAATTGGGTTCTAACTGAATATTTTTTTCATGATCAGATAATTTCTTAGGGCCAATTTGATGTTTGTCTTTAATAAGAAACTAAAGTTGATCAAGTCTAGGAGGAGGGAGGTCGGGCTCTTGGCGGGGGTTGTAACACCCGTATATTTTAATTTTTAATTTAAATGGAAATTTAATTTAATAATTAGAATTATTGGTGGTTTGTGGGATTTAATTGGAAGAAGGATGGTTTATGGTGTTGGGCCATGTGTGATGTTAAGGAATGAGGGGGTGTTATGTTAGTAAAGGTCTTATTCCAATTAAAGTTTATTTTATAAAATAATAAGAATTGGGAATAAGGGAAGGGAACGTGAAAAGCATAGCAGAAGAGATGAGGAATTGGAACACGAAGAACGTGAAAGAGGAGCAATGGAGGGAGAGACCAATCAAGAACTCTTGGCTAAGGTAAGGGGGGGCTCTCCGGTTATCATCTATTATCGTGTTCTTAGATAGTAATATTGATTAGGGATGTTGTTGAGTCAATTGGATTATATGATAGATTTAGGGATTTAGTCGAATTGTATGATGTTGATCCCTATGTTTGAATCCATGATACCTATGTTGTTTTGGTCCAAATTGATGCGTGATTGATGTATTATGAGGTGTTTTTCGTGTTGTTTGTGCATTCGATTTCCCTAAGTTCGAACTGGTATGAATTGGGTGTGTTTGGAATGCATAGAATGCTGTTTTCTGCAGGTTGGGGTTTCTGAAATCGCCGGTTCGCGCCGCGTGCACAGAGTTGGCGCCGCGAACAGGTGGGTAGAATGCCAGGAAATTTTGATACGCACAGGTCGCGCCGCGTACCTGTGTTGGCGCCGCGAAGGCGTACTTGTTTTCTCGTTTCGCGCCGCGTGCATAGGTTGGCGCCGCGAACATGTTTTTGTGGTTCAGGTCGCGCCGCGAACCTTGGTTGCGCCGCGTGCTGTAGCGATAGTTATCTCTGGGGAAAGTTAAATGATGTGTAACTTTCGAATCGTAGGTCTGTTTTTAGTGCCGTTTCGAGTACGATGAATCTTATGAGATAGCCTACGTGTTTAAATGATGGAATGAGGTGTAAATCCAATTATTTTAAATATGATTTTATTTCTTGGTGAATGATGTATTGTACATATATGTGATGAGATGTGTTAAATACATGCTACGTTGAAATATTAATCATGTGATGATTTGTTTAATTGGATGATATATTGTTGACATATATGAGGACATGTGACAATATGAGTTGTTGTTTTGGAAAAACATTAGGATGTGATGATTTGTTGGAGTCGTATGATGATGACTGATTACTTTGAAATGATGTGAATACATGTGTGTCCTTATTTTTGATGATGATGATTGATGTGGACACTTGTATGTTCTTTAATGATGATGATGATGATGATTGATTGTATTGAATGATGCTAACGTATATAGACATACTTTGATGATGATGATGTTGATGATGATGATGAAATGAGTATTTGATGATGTTACTCATTAGACTTGACGAGGGTATAAGTATGTTGTATATGTTGCATTCATTCATGTGCATTTGATTATGGATCCCGTTGATGAATGGATCGTTGGTGGCTAATTCCCATTGTGCGGAGATTGGTAAGCAGTCATCGTGTGCCCATGGGGGTGTGAGCGATGAGGTTAATCGTGTGCCCATGTGGGGTGTGAGCGATTAAAGGGCAGTATCGTGGAGAGAAGTCCTGTGAATATGATTCACGAATTTTGGTACCACATGCATAGTGTCAGTTCATACATATGCATATGTTTATAACATGATTGGAAGTATTCCAGTGTTATAAATATTGATGACGTGTTGGTTGTATGTTCTGTTGAAATAATGTTGAGTATGCTTATCTGTTTGAAAGATGTGTTTTGTTGACGTTTGTGTAAGTGATGGATTTTCCTGATAATCTGAATATGATGAATTGGGTGAATAATATAACTATGATGTGTTGTTATTTAAGATGCAATAATATTTGTTAACTGTGATGAGACTCACCCTTACTTTGATGATTTCAGATTGGCGAGTAGCGGCTTTTGGCTCGGTGAGGATTAGCTCATGAGTCAGTTTGTTTAGTATAGCGTCGGTGTCATGCTCTGATATTGTAACACTGGGGGAACGTTAGATTAGAGTTTTATGATGATACTCTATCATGTTGTTGTATTAGATTATGTGGGATATTGCATAGATGATGTTATGCTTATCCGTCTGATGAATTTTCCGTTGTGTAAACATGAGATGTTTGTGTATTATGACAGATTGTTCCTTAGTGAAAGCATGACAATGAATATATGATGAGTTTGTTTTATTTCAAATTGTGGCACCCTTGTTTTCATGTTTTACTCTGAAAATTATTTTATAAAATTCCGTGGGGTTTAGAAGGGTGTTACAATAGTGGTATCAGAGCAGGTCGGTCCGTCCGGCCAATTGTTGAGTCAGTTGAGTTGCACGACGGTTGAATACTGTCGGCATTTTTATTCCTTGGTATGCGACATGTGAGTGGATCACTGTCGGTACTTGGTTGTTTGTTGCAGGTGTGGGATTGAAACAAGTGGGGGAGAAGCTTCGCTTCTCGGTTATGTTTCAGTTGAAGAAGATTGATTCAGTAGGCTGTTGTTGGAAACAGTGCGAGCGTTGTCGGAGCTTGTTGTTTCCCGAGTTGAAGGTGACTTGGGATTAAGACTTCACTGGGAATTGAGTTGGAACATCTTGAAGGAAGGTGATTAGAGGTAATTGACAGTTATTGTAAGAGAAGGAGATTGGAGAGTTGTGATGTGTCAGCTCTGCTGGTGTGCTGCGAAGTTGTCAGTTGAGTAGCCTTGCGTCTCGGAAGAGGTTCAGTTACGAGTTTGCAAGGAGGATTGTTGTCGTGATGTTGCAGAAAGCGGACTTCGGCGGGGGAATGTGTCGCTTAAGTTATAAGGATGTTTGGAAGTGAAGAGATACGATAAGGGGCTGTTTGGAATGTGATACAGTTGCAGAGAATGAGTTTTGGAGAGAGATTTTCGTAAGCAAAACGCAGGAAAATTGCTGAATAGCTGCGGAACTTCGAAAATTCATAACTGGAGTTCTGGACATCCGATTTGAGTTCCGTTTGAAGCGTCGGAAAGCTAACGAGATGAACTTTGTTATAAAAATGGTTGCAACAGCTGTAACATAATTAATTGTGACAGGATTACGTTGGAAAGAGGTGAAGTTACGGTTACTCTTGTTCTTATAACTAGACTTGTTTATTGGTACTGCACGGGATGTCAGTGTCAGTGTTGAATGGATCGAAGGAATATTTAGAAGGTTTGTTGAGGAGTAATTTTAAGAATTGAATATAGCATTTGAGGAGTTTTGGATATATCGCATAGAGTGTCGCTGCATGAGTCAGTGTTGCATTTTCGGGCAATGATTGGAAAATTCATATCTTGGGTTCCGAGTGTCGGATTAATGTGCCGTTTGAACCTACGAGGAGGAGGGATTGTGTTCTAATTTATGGGAGAGTTATAAATACAGTAGAGTGACCCTATGAGGAAAGGTTCTGAAGTCGGTTATGGAGGCGTGAAACTTGTTGAATAAGAATGCTTACTACCGTGATTGTTGGAAACAAAATTGAGTGTAACATGTTGTTGATGAGATGTTCGGTAATAAGGATGGTTTGAGGGCCGATGAATTTTAGTGAAGAGTGCATTAGTAGTAAAGATGGGATAAACTTTAGAACTCTTGGAATCGTGTTTGTGATGACAAAGTAACGATAAGTATAAAAGGAGAATTGTAGGGAATTTCTAACATTTGTTGACGTGAGGAAGACTTTGATGAGATTCCGAGTGGGATGATATTTGGACGTGAAGGATGTAATAGAACTTGGATTAAAAACCACGAGTTATGAATGTTGTGCTATTGTGTTGAGTAGGAAGTCTTTAAATATGTCGGTGCTAATGATGAATGAGTTGGATTTAATTGGACAATTTTGAGACTTGAGTTGGTATGTGAAGGAACTCCTAATAGTGTTAGATTGAGTATGCTAGAAGATGACTAGTGGTATTCTTAACGAGATTAGAGAAGGTGAGAAAGATGATGTTGAGTTGATCGATAGGTTGACTTTGAATTACCAAGGTAAAGGCGGTGAATTCAGAATCGACGAGAACGGTGTAATGAGGTTGAGTGATTGGATTTGTGTAACTGATGTTTTGATTTTCGGAAGAATATTCTAGGAGAAGGACACTATAGTGAATTATTGAACGATGACGATGTTAATGAGTTTGGGTGCAAACTCGAAAATGGACACTATTATGTAGTAACGACGGTTTATGCTTAAATATGATTTTCAACTAATATTGACAAATTTAGGACTTGATCACCCTAAATCTCTTGTTGGTAGTAGATGGAATCATATAGAAGAGATGAGCTTGTTTTGTTACCTTAATGGTATAAGATGTGATGAATGCGAAGCCGTGGGAATAATCACTCACTATGTTGTGTGAACTTATGAAGAAGTGAATACAAAAGAGTGCAATATATTGGACGATGACTTAAGACGGGTAATCAGAGTCGCGCAGCGAAAGTGTGATGTGGAGTAGGGTTATGAGTACTGCTCGCGGGAAATAAGGAATTAATATGTCGGAAGCTTACATAGAGAATATGTATTGATTTGTATATTGGATTTTGAATCCCGTGTATGTAAGGATGTTGTGTCGAAGAATTATAACTCTTTTGAATAATTGCCGAGATGATGAATATGTTATTACGATTTTACGTAGTTAATGAGTATGTATTCGGCGAAATTAAAACGAAGAGTTGATGTTATATGATGTTGTAATAATTTTGTGCTGTTATTGAGGCGATATTGTAAATTACATATATAATGAGGAATTACACTCTATGAAGGACGAAGTTGATTTCATTCTTATCAAAGAGTGAAACTCAATTTGAGTTGTTTGTAAGGAATGTCGTATTGAGACTGATGAGCGTGATTATAATTACTTGTGTGCACTCGTTCCGATGGCCGGGATGTTTAATAGATGTAAAAACTCAAGAATTTGTTTTTGAGTGCGAGTAAGTATTATTGAGTGGTAAATTGGTACCATGAATGATGAAGAATGATTCTTGAACGAATTAGTAAAGAGAGAGTCGGAATCGGGTAAAACTCAGAAATCTATTTGGTATAGATGATTGTGATGAGTAATCAGAGTAGTGCGGAAAAAGCGGAATGTACCATGTTGGATAATTGATGGTGTGACTTAAGAGGAGTCAGATAATTGGAATTCAATGGTATAGGAATATGAGTATTGAGTTTCTTGAAGGAAGCGGTTAGTGAAAAGTGTAAGTATTGTTTTATCGCTCAGATGGAAGAGTGTGTCTGAGGTTGGTATGTTGGTAGATGGAATGCATCACTGCATTGTGGATCAAGTGTGATCATACTATGGATTGTGTAATTGTATTACTCAGTGGTTGAGCGTATGGTATAGGTTGTACCTTAAGTTCTATTGTTGTTAACCTTTTGGAGATGTTATGAGTGGTACACCTTGGATGGTCAAATGTGACGTAAGAACTGGGATTGGAATGTATGAAACATGTTTCCTGTTGGTTATGTTGGATGGATTTTGAGGATTGACTGATGGTACTGTTAATTGGGAGCTGGAGTGTCAGGTGAAGGACTCTTATACGAGCTGGTTACTTGAGGTATGTTTTCGAGGACGAAAACTCTTTTAGTGGGGGAGAGTTGTAACACCCGTATATTTTAATTTTTAATTTAAATGGAAATTTAATTTAATAATTAGAATTATTGGTGGTTTGTGGGATTTAATTGGAAGAAGGATGGTTTATGGTGTTGGGCCATGTGTGATGTTAAGGAATGAGGGGGTGTTATGTTAGTAAAGGTCTTATTCCAATTAAAGTTTATTTTATAAAATAATAAGAATTGGGAATAAGGGAAGGGAACGTGAAAAGCATAGCAGAAGAGATGAGGAATTGGAACACGAAGAACGTGAAAGAGGAGCAATGGAGGGAGAGACCAATCAAGAACTCTTGGCTAAGGTAAGGGGGGGCTCTCCGGTTATCATCTATTATCGTGTTCTTAGATAGTAATATTGATTAGGGATGTTGTTGAGTCAATTGGATTATATGATAGATTTAGGGATTTAGTCGAATTGTATGATGTTGATCCCTATGTTTGAATCCATGATACCTATGTTGTTTTGGTCCAAATTGATGCGTGATTGATGTATTATGAGGTGTTTTTCGTGTTGTTTGTGCATTCGATTTCCCTAAGTTCGAACTGGTATGAATTGGGTGTGTTTGGAATGCATAGAATGCTGTTTTCTGCAGGTTGGGGTTTCTGAAATCGCCGGTTCGCGCCGCGTGCACAGAGTTGGCGCCGCGAACAGGTGGGTAGAATGCCAGGAAATTTTGATATGCACAGGTCGCGCCGCGTACCTGTGTTGGCGCCGCGAAGGCGTACTTGTTTTCTCGTTTCGCGCCGCGTGCATAGGTTGGCGCCGCGAACATGTTTTTGTGGTTCAGGTCGCGCCGCGAACCTTGGTTGCGCCGCGTGCTGTAGCGATAGTTATCTCTGGGGAAAGTTAAATGATGTGTAACTTTCGAATCGTAGGTCTGTTTTTAGTGCCGTTTCGAGTACGATGAATCTTATGAGATAGCCTACGTGTTTAAATGATGGAATGAGGTGTAAATCCAATTATTTTAAATATGATTTTATTTCTTGGTGAATGATGTATTGTACATATATGTGATGAGATGTGTTAAATACATGCTACGTTGAAATATTAATCATGTGATGATTTGTTTAATTGGATGATATATTGTTGACATATATGAGGACATGTGACAATATGAGTTGTTGTTTTGGAAAAACATTAGGATGTGATGATTTGTTGGAGTCGTATGATGATGACTGATTACTTTGAAATGATGTGAATACATGTGTGTCCTTATTTTTGATGATGATGATTGATGTGGACACTTGTATGTTCTTTAATGATGATGATGATGATGATTGATTGTATTGAATGATGCTAACGTATATAGACATACTTTGATGATGATGATAATGTTGATGATGATGATGAAATGAGTATTTGATGATGTTACTCATTAGACTTGACGAGGGTATAAGTATGTTGTATATGTTGCATTCATTCATGTGCATTTGATTATGGATCCCGTTGATGAATGGATCGTTGGTGGCTAATTCCCATTGTGCGGAGATTGGTAAGCAGTCATCGTGTGCCCATGGGGGTGTGAGCGATGAGGTTAATCGTGTGCCCATGTGGGGTGTGAGCGATTAAAGGGCAGTATCGTGGAGAGAAGTCCTGTGAATATGATTCACGAATTTTGGTACCACATGCATAGTGTCAGTTCATACATATGCATATGTTTATAACATGATTGGAAGTATTCCAGTGTTATAAATATTGATGACGTGTTGGTTGTATGTTCTGTTGAAATAATGTTGAGTATGCTTATCTGTTTGAAAGATGTGTTTTGTTGACGTTTGTGTAAGTGATGGATTTTCCTGATAATCTGAATATGATGAATTGGGTGAATAATATAACTATGATGTGTTGTTATTTAAGATGCAATAATATTTGTTAACTGTGATGAGACTCACCCTTACTTTGATGATTTCAGATTGGCGAGTAGCGGCTTTTGGCTCGGTGAGGATTAGCTCATGAGTCAGTTTGTTTAGTATAGCGTCGGTGTCATGCTCTGATATTGTAACACTGGGGGAACGTTAGATTAGAGTTTTATGATGATACTCTATCATGTTGTTGTATTAGATTATGTGGGATATTGCATAGATGATGTTATGCTTATCCGTCTGATGAATTTTCCGTTGTGTAAACATGAGATGTTTGTGTATTATGACAGATTGTTCCTTAGTGAAAGCATGACAATGAATATATGATGAGTTTGTTTTATTTCAAATTGTGGCACCCTTGTTTTCATGTTTTACTCTGAAAATTATTTTATAAAATTCCGTGGGGTTTAGAAGGGTGTTACAGGGATTGAGGGTGGGGAGAAGGTGGAGTAAACCTCTAAAGAAGCTAAGGCATATAACAGGTTTTTTAATCATGTGGAAACCATGTATTTTCATTCTTAACTTTAGTTTTAAGGGGGAATATTTTGTGAGAAAGAATATTTTATTGAGAGGGAGATCTATTTATGAATTGAGTTGTATGAATGTAAGATGAAATTTCCCAGGAGAGAATGGTGTGTTGCAGGTGAATTCAACGAAATTAAAAAGAAGTCAGAAAGAAAAGGTCAAAGTTCAGTAGTTAATAGAATGGAAATGCATGAATTTGGGAACTTTATTGAATATATGAATTTAGTTGTGTTCATTTGTTTGGAAGAAAATTCACTTGGTGTAGAGGATATGGGAGTGTGATGAGTTGGTTAGACAAATTCGTAATTTCAAAAGAGTTGGCATCTATTTGGACTATTAAAAGTCAAGGGTTGGGTAGTAGTGACTTGTCTGACCATTATCCAATTTGGATTAAAGGTAACGAGTTAAACTAGGGAGCAAAACCTTTTAAAAAAATTAATTGTAACACCAATAATACTTTCCTTATATGGAAAAAATGTGAAACTTCAATCCTCTTAAGGGTATAACAACTTATGTGTTTCAAGAAAAATTGAAATTATCGAGAGTGTCTGAAAAGTTTGAACATAAATATATTTGGTTATCTTCAGTTAGCTAGGGGATGAGGAGGCAGTCAAAAATCTCAATATTCTAGATAATCTAGTAGTTGAAGAACTCTTGGTGAATCCATAATCATCAAGGCTTCAAATGAATTAGGCTTCTAGTATGGCGTCGAAGGTTGTGCACAATAAAGAGAGCATATTGAGGCAACAATTTAGGCATAAATGGCTCACACCCTCATTTGATAGCTTATTAAACTGACTTTCCTTTAAAATCTCAACTCCACTGTTCATTCGTGAAGGCAAGAAATGATGCAAATATAAACATTTTAATTATATATACTAGTCAGAGACCCGTGCTGTCGCCCGGGTGCATTAATTATGGTGTAGTCATTTATAAACGATACGAAAAATATGAAGCAAAGAAGTTTGACCAAAATGCATATAAAAATGGAAATTAACCATATAAAAAAAAGTTTATAAGTAATGGATAGGTTTATTGAAAAAAAAAAAGAATCAGCTGCAAATTCTATCAGCTATTTCAAATGGAAGTGTTGGTTGTTATTGATAAGACTTAGTTATTGAAAAAGAAGAATAAGTTGCAAGTTCTATCATTTGATAAGACTGTGTTGTTATTGATATATAATTATTATTATAAAATTATTAATAACCGTAAACATTTAAAAATAAATATATAGCAAATTAGCAACTTGATAAATCTAATATATCTAATAACTACAAATATTTATAATTATTTTATTAATTTAAATAATAAAGACATTGTGGTGATAGTGACCTGTAAAAATAATGAATTTTAGTGATAAAATACTTGAGTTGATAAAATTACAAATATTTTTCTTTTTCTCTTTATGTGTCTCCTTAATTTCGGAATAGAAAAACAACATTTTATATAGCAACATTTCTATTCATAACTATATTTAATAAAATACAAAACACAAAATTTTGTATACCTATTATTACCGAATGGTTAAATCAATATGTTATTATAAAACTGAGCAAAAATTATAATTGATAGATTTGACCGTAGAATTAAGTAGCATTCAACAGAATTTATTTCTAATTCAATCTATGCATGACTTTGATCTTAAAGAAAAACTTAAAACTTTCCATAACTTAAAATAAAATGCTTTAAACTAAAATAATTTTGAATGTAATCATTCAACTTGAGTATAAATCAAAACTAAGTTTTTGAACTTACATAAAAAAATTGATTCATAATTATATCGAACTTAAAAACACAATTGGGATATACATGCTTGTTCTAAACTTAACCGTGCACAAAAACATAAGTTTATAAACTACAAACTTAAAAAAGATTAGTGCTTTAAGTGTGTAAGATTGTTCAAACTTTGAGTCTTGATATACAAACTTGAAAAACAATTGGAATATACAATTTAATAAACTGAATGTAAAATAAGTGATTGTATTTATATAAATAGTTTGATTCAATTTTCTACCAAACTTGTGAAAATATTTTGGTTAGTAAAATACATCAAAGAGTACACATATAGAAACTTGGTGTTTTTAAATAATAAAAAAAAATTCAAAAAGGAGTACATCTCCATTTTTGTAACAGCTCCACTTTCAAGTTCATTTCCCATGGGGGATTTGTTTGTTATCTTTGGCAAAAGCTTCTAAAGCTTCAAGCAAATCAATAAACCACTTGGAAGAAACATCTTTTATGGTATCTTCTTCATTGAAGATGACACTGAGTCGACATTATGTGTGGATGGCCTGAAAATTAATCAAATAGAAATAGGATGAAAACAATATAAACTAAAAATATCCAGCTAAAAGGAACATGCAGTACCATGGAAAAGGGATTTCAAACCAAGGATTTCAATCTACAAATCAAGGATTTCAAATCAAGGGATATCCAATACAGTGATCTGCAATTGCTTTCTTTAGTTGTTGGATCTCTCTCTCTCTCTCTCTCTCTCTCTCTCTCTCTCTCTCTCTCTCTCTCTGAGTCAAATAGGTCCCTGTTTGCAGCTTCAACCTGCAATTGTAAATGAGAAGAAATCCCCAGCTGAGCATTGAGTGAATTTTTCAATTCAGCCATTTAATCTTGCATAGTTTCTGTATAACTTCCCGCAGATTCAGATTTTGTGGGCACTTTGGTTCCATAGAACCTTCAGTTCCTGTCCATCAGCACATATATAAATTTAAGTCAAATGCAACATATATTTAGAAAAAAATTAACCATTACAGGAACTCAGTGCCCTGCCAAGAAAAATGGCACCATAATGAAAGTATATGCTATGTAATTTATGTCAAAAAATGTGGAATCAGATCCACAAAACCACTATCAACAATGATTTCTCTAGCCATAGATATAATTTTATAGATTCATTGTGAATAACTATATTACAAAGTGGACAAGATTTTATCAGAAGCTAATCTCATATAAATTCAAGACTAAATAAATTCAGGGCTAGCTTAAAATGTCTGAGCTATTCATATAGTATGCTGGTACCAATTAAAATGTTTTATCTCCACAAGTGCAATTATTCTACAACAAATACCAAGTGTCATAGACCTGTTGGGCTAAAGATTTTGATTTGGAATTCTCATCCACTGAACATTTTGTTGCTTTGTTTCCCACCCTACCAAATGAGTAAAGATATATAAATCTTGTGACATCTCCAGCTTTATGCTGAACTTCACATGCAAGAATAGAAGGGTGAATTATATTAGTAAAATATAGAAGCACAAATACAGGATAACAAATACTACTATGTGAAATTGAAACTGATCGGTACAACAAATCTAGTCAATATTGTTTAACATCCAAATCCTATCTAAGAAGAAAAAATACCTCCATTCGTTTGCCACTTTCATTCTTGCCGACAAATTTTAGCCCAGCTTCTTCTAAAGATTCAAAGAGATCTGGATTTACCTGGACAATGCCAGTGCAAAATTAGAAGACTACTCCATATGGTGAGAAATTTATATAAAAAATCAAAACCCTAAAATAGAAAATCGGAAAAAATCTAAAAATTAGAAGCTATGTTAAAACAGAGAAACCCACAACATCGACTCTCTCCTCCGATGGTGATGACGACGATGATGAAGAATCATAATCTGGAAAAACATGTAGATTAGGATGCTACCAGAAAAGCTAAAAAATTAAACATAAGAAGTTGAGACTTTAATGGTAAGGATCAAAAAATTCATCAAGAATAGAAGTTGAGACTTTAAACTTACTTATGAATATCTTGAGGAAGAACATACCTTGAGTTTGATGTTGAATGAGGAAAAACTAAATCTTTGTAAGAAAAAAGTCACTGTTGAAGACAAAACAGAGAAATATCAGAAAAATCAAAACCCTAAAATTTAAATTAGAAAAAATCTAAAAATCAAAATCTATGTTAAAAGAGAGATACATCACCTTTCTCCTACTACGGCAATGACGACGGCAATGATGAATCATCAATAGACACGAGTTTGATGTTGATTTTTGTAAACTCGTTGATTTATTGATCTATGTGGATTGAGTTACAATGAGTATGGAAGATGAGCGTTTGGAAGATGAAGAGCCACGTCCGGTTTCGACCATGATTGAATTGAAAGAGGAGGGATGAGGAGTACGAAAATGGCTTCGATTTTTTCATTGGAGGTGGTGGTCGTAAATAAGGTGGAGAAAGGGGGCAGTCACGGCGGTGTTAGGGTTTGCACAGAAAAGAGAGAGTAGAGAAAAAACGGGAGGGAGAGAGAATGAGTTACAAATTGAAAATGAAAACAACCGAGGGAAAGAAAAGGTGGATGTGAAGTACATCTGTTTTGGATGGGTGGCCAATGAAAAGATCACGTTTGGCCAAATGTATTTTTGAATTTGTTAATTACCGGAATATCCTTTTGCAAGGGTTGGTTTTTTAGGTTAGAAGGGTAAAATAGTCACTTTGGTCAATTTATTAGTATTGGGTAGATAGTAGACTAGCGTTCAAATGGGCACTCCCGTGCCCGTTTGTCCGCATTTTTAATGTGCACAGCGTCAAAATACAAATATATCTTTTATTTTATTTTGATTTTAATTTAAAATATTTATTAAATAAATTTTGTGATAAAAATGAAAAAAAAATGAATTGTATAATAACATCATCTAAAAATGAAACAAATAAATAGGTATTAAAGAGGAGTTAATTACACACATTTATTTTTAATTATCAAATATGTTTAAACTAAGATACATTTGTCTAAACTAACTTAACTCCCGTGTCCGTCGCTCCGCATTTGTTATTACGCTAACGCATGTTTATCTTTTATGGTGTTTTTGACATATATCCCTTTAAAAATAATATTATTTGGCTACAATTATTAAAAATAGAAGAATGATCATACAGTTAAACTTTTTTATATGTTTTAGTAATCTACTACTATAGACTCAGTAATCAATACTAAAAAAGAAATCTTCACGACTAATTTAACCATGCAAAGGGCTCTCTATCCCTCCTTCTCCCTCCATCTCTCTCCCTAACTCACTCACTCACTCTCCCTCTCCCCCTCCTCCCCCCTCTCTCTCTCCCACTCTTTGTCTATTTCTCTCTCTCTCTCTCTCTCTCTCTCTCTCTCTCTCTCTCCCACTCTTTGTCTATTTCTCTCTCTCTCTCTCTCTCTCTCTCTCTCTCTCTCTCTCTCTCCCCCCCTCTCTCTCCCTCTCTCTCACTCAAATACTCGCTCTCACACACACTCTCTCCCTCCCTCTCCCTTCCCCTCTACATCTCCTTTTCACTTTCCCTCTCCACCCCCCTCTCTCCCTTCATCCCTCTCTCTCACACACACAGACACACGACCAATTTAACAATACAAATGACTCTTTAGATTTCTCCCTCTCTTTCTCACTCACTCACTCACTCATTCTCAGGACCAATTAACAATGCCAAGGGCTCTCTCTCTCTCTCTCTCTCTCTCTCTCTCTCTCTCTCTCTCTCTCCCTCTCTCTCTCTCTCTGCCAATTTAACAATGCAAAAGGCTCTCTCTCTGTCTACCCCTCTCTCTCTCTCAATAAAATAAGATACAAAGACAATTGAACAAAGGAAACAACAAAAGTGTCGAGTATTTTTTTCATATAATTATGATTTTAATTTAAATTATTTGTATGATAAATTTTATAATATTTTAATACATAACGGATATGATTATATTGACTCATACCATATACATGTGTTTTAACATGTGTCACTATTATTAGAAAATCTATATAAAAAGCACGGACAAACTGTCATATCATTTCATTTCCTTATAAATCATATGTGACAAATAATTTCTTTAATGAATGTTTGTCAATTGTTGAGAGTTGTCTTAGTGATTCAAACATATGTAGAGGTGATATTGATGATGTTGTTCTCCACATGTATTTAGTTTATATTTCTATTTGATCATATGATCTGATATTTAAATTTTGGTTGTGTATTGCAATATTAAATCTTACTTAAGAGTATATTGAAAGATAATTTTAAATTGTATTAAATTCTTGCCATACAAAAAAAATTTTAACTTAGGGAAAAAAAACACCTACATTTGAAATAGAGAAAAGAGTAGTTCCTTTTCTTTCAATGTCTATCCATGACTTTTATATTTCTCCAAACCTCCATACTATCATTGAAAAAAAATAAAATAAATAATAGATAAATAGGAAGGAACATGAGATAAAAGAATACATGGAGATAAGAAATTGAGAGAGTGAAAACAAATATGAATAGAAGATTTTTTATGTCTCAAATGTCATTCATTCATAAATCAGCATAGAATATTACAGTAACCGCTCAACCTTTAACCCACCTCTCATTTATAACTTCTTTTAATTTCACCATGCCTTAGTAAATTGTTGCTTTTAAGAAAAATGGTTCCAGAATGATAACTATAAAGAGTAGTTATTATTAAGATATGATTCGGTTATTCTCAGAATGATAACTGCTAGTGGGTAAGGGCTTTGGCTAATATGCATAAGGATTTTTTTTATGCACCATGCATAAGCCTACATAAGTCATTGGATCATGTTTTTAATCCAGTATTGAGTATTGAGTATTGAGTATTGAGTAATGATTATTGAGTAATAATAATTGATGTTTAGAATTTAATCAAATGATCCAAAGGTCCATAATAATCTATGCACGGTAACTGCACCCGTGGGTAAGTAGTTACTTTGATATAATTTTTTTATTAAATATAAAAGTTTTTTTTACAAAAATATAGAAGTAGTTAAAGGGTATTTTGGGAGTAAAATAGGCCAGTCCATTTTCTCCTATCCTCTTTATATATATATATATATATATATATATATATATATATATATATATATATATATATATATATATATATATATATATATATATATATATATATATATATATATATATATATTCTCCAACTAAGTTTTATTCTCCATAATGCCATTTGGTTTGTCTCTAACCAATCTCATTTGGTCTTAACCAATCTCTTTTATTTCTAACTACTCTACCAACTTACTCATATCCATTCTTAGATTAATATGGAATAGGACCAAACGTGCATTCTAATTATCAATTAGCCAATTAAATAATAATTACCAGTGTCGGAAAATCGGGGTATTACATTTTATCCACCTCATGCTAGCTTATTGAATTGACTTTCCTTTCAAATCTCAACTCCACTGTTCTTTCGTGAAGGCAAGAAAGGATGCAAATATCAACATTTTAATTTTATATGAAAAATCACAAGTGTTTCTATTAAAGGAAATTAATAAATGCTTTAAGAATATTAAAATATATTTGATAAATTTAGCACTTCATTTAGTGCAAACTTTGAATTTTCTATCTTTCCACATAGGCTTTCACCTGAAGGAAATTATAAACTCTCTTAATTACTTATGTGGTGAATAAAATTCAAATAAAGTATTGTTTCTTCACTCTACTCATTTTAAATTTTGGATAAATACACACATTGAAACGACAAAGTTATGCCCACGCACAAAAAAAGGAAAAATTTTAACTCTTCAAAAAGTTGTTTGTTAAAAAAAATTAGACTCAACAACAAATTGGTAAGGAGTGTTAAAATTTTATACTTGATGTGTGTCCTTTTTTTAAAATATTTTTCAATAAATTATTTTTAAATTGTTAAGAATTACGTCGAACCACCAAATTATATGAATTTCATGTAACTCTTTTAAAACATACATAAATATTAACAATATAAAATGTTATGAAACATTCAAGTTACACTGCATTCAAGGTGAGTGACCTCTAGCAGTCGTTCGACCTGCATTGGTGGGACATGCAAATAGTAAAACAATTAAAACAGATATTGCTATTTCAGTTTTCGTCATTTCACTGTGAAATGTGAATGCACAACAATTCTAATCATAAAGTCATTTTCATTGTTTAATATTTTTGTTATAGTGTTTGCCACGTTTCATATTCTAATTTGTTCAATATTATTATTGAGTCGGATTGTATCATAAATGGTAGTAACAAAAATGAGAGAGAAAAAACGGTTTATCCAAATTGATAGTATAAGAAAATCTAATGCTAACTGTGCACTGACATAGTTTCCTCATTGATATTATTGATATGCCACTTTCCAATTAACTATATCAACTCCTACCACGAATTGAACTATTATCTAGAGCAAAATTTTCTAGCAAAGTTTCAACTAAAATTTTAGTTCCTAGCTAAGTCACAACTACAAATACCCGTCTTAAACTTAAGTTTCCTATTAAACAACTACAATATTACCACAACAATATCATAGTAAATATCAAGTTAAAAGTTCTATACTTATTTGATTGTTTACAACTAGTTCAAATTTTTATAATCATTTTTAATTAAAATTAATTGGATTAAATTAAAATTGTTCATAAAATAAATTAGGTTAGTTAAAAAATAAAAAAAAACAATTTCCTCTATTAATATTTCAAATTAAGATAGTCATTATCAAATTAATGTGACAATGGAACAAGAAATAAAATAAATAGAAAACATTCTCCAAATTCATTCATACAATTATATACAAATTTATAGGTCAAATGTGAGTAATGATAATAAAAGTAACTAAGAATGTTATTACAATAAGTAGAGATGAGACTTCAAATCTACATAAATAAAAAATTCTATGGATTTTTTTAATCATTTTTTATTTGAAAGTACAGCAAATAACAAAGTCCTATAGAGACTGTTTGCGAGTTGGTTTTTTAAGAGTTTTAGAGGGAAAAACGTCGGAGGTGGCATTTATATTTTAAAATGTGTTTAATATTTTTTAAAAAGTTTAAAACATAATATACTATATTGACATATAAAATGATATTCTTTCTTAGCCCAACAAGAAATATGCTCTCAAGCGACGTGATTTTGTGACGTCGATATCATGTGGCAAAAAAAGTGTCGTTGCGACGTGAGAATCACGTCACTATATTTTTTTAATATTTAAAAATCAAAACTACGTTATCACATGAGGAGTCAGAGAATATTTTAAAAATACTTATTGTGACGTTAGTCCCACGTCGCAACATCTAAAATAAAAAAACATGAAATTCTGTAACCCACATATGGTGGGAAAGTTGAAACTTTTAAATTTCAAGTTGTGACATGTATATCACGTCGCAAAACTTTAAGAGGGAAATAACTCTGACATTGACTTAACTTGGTGCAGGTAATGGTAGGTAGCAGAGTCAAAGCTGGTGACTGTTTGAATTTGTGACGTGGAGTTCACGTGGGAATGCGATTTCCATGTCACTAGTGACGTGAAAATCATGTCACTAATTAGTGACGTGAAAATCATGTCACTACTAAGTTACCACTAACTCCCCTGCGGCATAGACGTACACGTCGCAAAAATTAGATTGGGGCGTGATTTTCCACTTTGTGTCCTTGGAATCACGTCTCTAATGAGTATTTTAGTGTATAATATCTTCATGGCTATTTCCAATGAATTACTTGTAGTAATATAAGCATAATTTCAAATAAATAGTATTAGTGTCTATAGTTTTAGTCTCTATAGTTAAATTAATGTGTATTTTTTGAATAATTATTTTAAAGACATGTTTATAACGTTTAAAAAATTTTTTGAAGGAAAAACATAAAATTTGATTTCTAAGTCGATATTTGGAAAAATTCATATTTAATTCTTATTATTTTAAAAAATGTAAAAGTTTGATAAATAAATATTTTACAGTATTACAAAAATATTAGAAAAAAATTATTCAAAAATATAAATGCAATTAAAGTTTTTAAAATTTAAGAAAATAACATAAAATAAAACTGCATGCATAAACTTTTATAGGGACTAAAATATGTCTTTTTTTAATAAGGATTTAAAATAAAATTTAAAATATTTATAAAGACCAAACATATATTTAACCCTAAAAAAATTGTTAGAACTTAATGAAGGTCCTGTAGACCATAATTTCCCATAGAAGACCGTATTTTTCAACAGAAGAGAAGGTTCCTATATGGGGACAGAGAGTAGCTTTGGAGACTAACCAAATTCTAGTGTTTAATGCCCTCTAATTTAAAGGAGGTGTCAATTCATCCTGCATCTATATTGGTTTGTATTTTTTATTTTGTATTTTAATTAAAACAATTAATTAATTAATTAAATCAAAATCCATTAAATGTCAATATTATTTAACTTAAATCGAATTACACAAGAAAATATTTTTTTACACTGTTGGTAATCACTCACTTGATTACATAGTTCACTGGCTCCACACCCGCGAGATATTTTTCTCCTTTAGGTATATTGATTCATATGAGGTGTTTGATTCGAGGTTTCTCGAGCATCACCATCATCATCATCATCCATAAGAATTTGTTGTAATTCTTTGTAGTCTCGTGTCTTCATTAACGCGCCACCCTAATTGAGTTTATTGTGCATGTTGTCATAGTTTCATTATGTTATTTTGGTTAATAGGGTTATTGGTGGGCGATCTGGTTGATTGACTGACTACATTGGTGTTCATGCTTTGCTGAAAAAAGGAAGACAAAAAAAGGTTGTTGTGGTGTTTGGTGGATATTTTTATATTGTGATGTTTGAGTATTTTCGCTATGGTAGGAAGTGTTGATATCATATGTTTCTTACGTGTTTTAGTTAGGGTAGCCTGTGTTGGCGGCATATCTTTGTTAGGTGTATAATCAAGTTGTTGTTGGCAGTATGAGGCATGCTTATGGTTTTGCTGTTGGGTGTGTGACATGTATTGGTTGTGGGTTTTGGTGTTTCTAGGTTGGTAAATTTGTTGGGTAAGGAGTTGTGTTTAAGTGATTTGGTAATTTTATTGGATAGATGTTGAAGCTAGTTGACGTGGGTCGACTAAATACCTATTTTCAGCCACAAACTCAATTATTGTCGATATATACCAATACATAGAAGCCCTTTTTCTTCTTTCCTCTTCTTATTGACCGTAGAAGGGTTTGCTAGAATGATGCATAAAGCTTCAAGATTAGCTGAATTTAAATAGTATCATTAAATAATAGTTTGGTTCAATATATTATATGTTTCCAAATAAATTGTCATAAATTATTAACTAAATGTGATGATTGATCTTATATTTAATTTACTTTAAGAATGAAAATAAGATTTTATCTTAAGGGGTATGTAATGACTCCTTCTCACTCTTATTTTAAGTTTAAAATTACCTTCATCACATAACTATATGAACATGAATGGTGCCTAGGATCCCTCCAGTCTAGCCCCTATTTTGAATTTTATAATTTACTATCTTTAGCATTATATTTTGAACTAGTCTTTAGGTTATTTATGCACGTTAAATAGTGAGCCAATTTTTTAGTTAATAAACCCATTAGATTTTGAGTTTTAAAATAAAATAAAAATAAATAATTATTAAAACAATAAATCATCCTATCGGCCTGTTGTCCACTATTAGCTGCTTTTGGGCCCGAAGTCATTCTATCCAATCCGTTGTCCACTATAGCTGTTTTGTATATGCTTGTCCTGCTAATTATTTTGTTTTGACTTATGAATGTCGCCAGACGTTTTGGTTTTAACCAATAAATTTTGCTTTTAATAATTGCAAAAATATAAAAATAAAATAGAAGAATACAAAACTGGGGGGGGGGGGGGGGGGGGGGGGGGGGGGGGATATAGAGGTAAATAAAGAAAATTAGATCTAAATTCCTAGCTGACAAAAACTAACTACAAGTACAATCCAGCAAAATCGCGTACAGAATCAAAACCGAATTGAAAAAAAAAGAGTAGTTTGTGAACTGATAAACACATAATCCAAATCTTTAAAAATGGCGAAGGAACCTAACCGTCAACACTGAAAGAAGTCCATATCCCAACAACCGACTGTATCAATATACCAGAAAAACCATGTGATAAAAACAATAAGTAAATCGACTCTTTCGAGCCTAACAATCCACTATCAGAAAATGATATGGATATCCACTAAATCGGATATCAATAACAATGATTGATATAGATATAAAGTTGTCATCAGTACAAATGAGGCAACCCTTAAAACTTAAAATCTGTAAATCTCAACAGATCTGGATACAATCAGAATATCAAAAGATAAGGACACCAAACATGCACTAAAAGCACATACTTGCATGTGCTGGAGAATCGAAAACACCCACGACGCCGACGAACTAGAAACCACCGCTGCGAACGACTCATCGCTGACAAGATAAAATCAAACTAATTATTTTTTAAGTGAACATTTTGATACCCTTAAATTTAGTTGGGTATCCATACCCTTATCCAATTAAATGTTATTATTTAATGCTATATCATTTTTATAATTATTTTATTTAAAAATAATTTTAAATTTGGTCAAGAAAAATACATTTTCGACCTCTTTGGTCAAGTTTAGTTCTACGACAGTGAGGAGTGGAAGCATAAACAAGGGAACCAAAAACTTTCAAAGCATGTAAATCTGGAAATGTTTTGTGTAAAAGAAAATAGGGAGAAGTATTATTAAGAATAGGACTAAGATCTATGTTCATTATAAAAACTGCACAAGAAACATCATAGCACAAAAACTGCTTGGGTAAATTTGAATGAAATAGAAGAGCTCTTCCTATGTTTAAAATTTGTTGATGTTTCCTCTCAACCCTACCATTTTGTTGGGGAGATTCTTCACAACTTGTTTGATAAACTATGGCCTTAGATTGATAGAATTGTGGCATTAAAACTTCTTGTCCATTATCAGTCCAAATTGTTTTTACAAAAGTGTTATGTTGTGTGTGTATTAGCTGTACAAAATGTTGTATGTGGTGTCTGACTTCAGATTTTGATTTCATAAGGGTTAACCAAGCATATCTACTATAGTCATCTACAACAGTAAGAAAATAAGAATAGTCATGAATAGATTTAATAGCAAGAGGCCCCCATTTATCAAAGTGAAGTAAATCAAAAGGTTTAACAGCTTTATTGATACTACTTGTATATGGTAAATTTTTGTCTTTGGCAAGATGGCGTATGTCACAAATGCCTTTAGTATCTACGACAATAAAGGAAAAAGAAGAATGTAACAGAGCCATTCGAGAGTTAGAAAGATGACCTAATATAAAATGCCACAGGGCTTGATCAGGGATGGTAATGGAATTAGAAGTAGAGATACTAGTAGCAATTTGAGGCTTCTTATTTTGCAAATTCAAGTGATACAAGCCTTCAATAAAGTCAGCAGAACCAATCATCTTCAGTGAGTGAGGATCCTGAATCAAACATTGAAGTTTTGTGAAATTGACAATGCATGGTCTGTAAGGCATAATTTTGAAACTGAGATTAGATTTAGTGAAAAATCGGGTACATAGAAAACATTATGAATAGAGAATGTAGGAGTAAAACTGATGGTGCCTATATGTTTGGCTATAGAAAAATTACCATTAGGTAAACAAATATTGAAAGGATTTGTGATTTTAAGAGATGTAAACCAATGAGGAGATCCACATATGTGGTCACTTGCACAAGAATCTATGATCCAAGAACTAATAGTTGAATTATGCAAGCAAAGGGAAGTTGTTATATTACCTGTATTTGCTGCACTTTGAACTGTCCTCGCCTGATTTGAGGTACTGGATTGGCTGCTAGGATTTACATTCTATAGCAAGGTTATGAGTGTTTGGTATTGTACAGCTGTAACCTGTGGTGAAGGTTGAGTATCAGCAACATTGAAGTCAAAAGATTTAGATTGTTCAGTGTTATCTGCACTAGCATTGTGAGCATTTGAGCCAGAGGCACGTTGAAGATAAGGAGGAACTCCATGTTTCCTATAACATGTGTCAACTGTGTGACCTGATTTTCCACAGAAAGTGCATAATTTTTGTCCAAATTTTTTGGAAGGTGGTCTTCTATTGTCAGCAGCATTAACTAAGACCTTATAATCATCATCAACTTGATTAGAAACAGGTGAAATTTGGCGTTCGTGTTGAATCACCATGGAAAAGATTCTGTTTAGACTTGGTAAAGGATTAAGAAGCAAGATTTGTGATTTCACAACATTGAAATCATCATTCAAACCAGTCAAAAAACGAATTACACAAAGCAAGTTGTGGTTAGACCTAGCACTACGCATAACATCACATGAACATAGAATTATACATGTGCAGGTGGGAATTGGCATATACATTTCCAATTCTTCCCAAAGATTTTTGAGTTGAGAAAAAAATTCTGTTATCGTACGAGTATCTTGCTTCAAAGAATATATTTCTTGTTGTAGTTCTGAGATGCGCACCAAATCTCCTTGTGCAAAGCGCTCCTTCAAGTCATTCCAGACATCAATGGCATTCTCCATGAAGACAATGGATTGACTTATTGATTATGAAACTGAACGCATAATCCAAGAGTGTACTAGCATGTTGCATCATGTCCACGCTCGGAAAGAAGGGTCAAATGTATCAGCTGGGACATAAATTGTGTCATCGACAAAGTCGAATTTCATCTTTCCACCAACAGCTCTACGCATGGATCACGCCCAGTTGTGATAGTTTGAGCCATTGAAGACGGGTAAGATGGATAAACAAGCTGGACCATCGCTAGGGTGGACATAATAGGGGCTTAGTGGATCCGAAACGGGATCGGAAGATCCATAGCTGCTTCAATTGTTGGTGTTTCGTGGTGGAGCCATGGATTCAAAGGCTCTGATACCATATTGAGAAGATGAAGGTAAAGTTTGTTACATATATGTAACAGAAAGATAATGAATTGGAAGAGAGAAAGATCACAAAAGAATGGCTTATACTTCATTCATATTTTTGGATAATATACAAAATGAGTATCCAATAGTATTTATACATGTGCTAATATCTATGCTATTGGATTGAAGTAATCTCAGCCGTTTATCTTAATAATAATGTAGCAAAATACCAGTCTTAAACTTAAGTTTTGTATTAAACAACTACAATATTGCCACAACAATATCACAGTAAATATCTATCATAGTAAATATCAAGTTAAAAGTTCTATACTTATTTAATTGTTTACAAGTAGTTCAAATTTTTATAATCATTTTTAATTAAAATTAATTGGATTAAATTAAAATTGATCATAAAATAAATTAGGTTAGTTAACAAATTTAAAAAAAAACAATTTCCTCAATTAGTATTTCAAGTTAAAATAGTTATTATCAAATTAATGTGATAATGGAACAAGAAATAAAATAAATAGAAAACATTCTCCAAATTCATTCATACAATTATATACAAATTTATAGGTCAAATGTGAGTAATGATAATAAAAGTAACTAAGAATGTTATTACAATAATAAGTAGAGATGAGACTTCAAATCTACATATGTAAAATATTCAATGGTTTTTTTTCATCATTTTTTATTTGAAAGTACGACAAATAACAAAGTCCTATGGAGACTGTTTGCGATTTGGTTTTTGAAGAGTTTTAGAGGGAAAGACGTCGGAGGTTGCATTTTTATTTTAAAACGAGTATAATATTTTTTTAAAAGTTTAAAATATAATATACTATATTTACATAAAATGATATTCTTTCTTAAACACAACAAGAAGTATGCTCTCAAGCGACGTGATTTTGTGACGCGGATACCATGTGGAAAAAAAAAGTGTTGTTGCGACGTGGGAATCACATCACTTTATTTTTGTTGGAAGAGTATTGTGGTGTACTTTTCGTTATTATCGTCTCCACAGGGATTATTGCGATATCACCGCCGTTCTATAGCCTATTTTGTCTTGAGTTAATGTTACTTTAGTTTTAGGTTTGCAAAAGATCATTCAATTCTTTTAGTAGCAAAGAGTAGATTAAAGAAAGTTCTAAGTTAAAGAAAACGTATCAAGATTCGATTTCATCGACCTAAATTTGTATGTTTCCTTATAAATAGATGCTTATGAACTTGCTAACGATCAATATAATTACGTATCGACACCTATATCGTCCGTGTCCGCAACGATATAGTTAGATTTACCGCATTGTTTAACCGACGATTTCTCCACCGTTTAAACAATACAAATAACGTTTTAAGAACCGATACTTAGTAAACATCAAACTCTAAATCCATGTCTGCAACTTATAGTTTGAAAGATGATTAGTTAGGTCTAGATACAAACATTGATGTCTCAAACACTTATACCAAAGAAAAAGCTTTAATAAACAAACTAAACCATCTATATTGATCATCACTTGTTCATACACATATATTCACAAGAAAAACATACAAAAGGCTAGGAAGATTACATCTTATCTTGATACAAAAGTGATTTAGCTATCCATGAGAATGGTAGCTTGCACAAAAAGTAAAGGATGAAGATCAACAAGCATCAAATGGCGATTAATCGACGATCAAGGCTTCCAATCTTCAACTCTATATTTGCTACAGTGTATATTGCTCTTGTTTCTCTCTAAAATATCTCTAACTTCTTTCAAAAGTGATCTGGCCTATAAACAAATAAACAAAGTTTCGCAGACCGCGCTTAGCGCGGTGCAGCCCGCTAAGCGCGCTATCAATAATTGCTCAAACCGCCCAACCGCGCTAAGCGGGCTCCAGACCTCGCTTAGCGCGGAACTCTCTGCCAGAACTTCCTTCTTTTCTTCAAAAGCGCGCTTAGCGGGCTCAACCTCGCTTAGCGCGCTACCTCTTTTCAGCAATCCTTGGCTTTGGTCTTGGAACATCTTCA
This sequence comes from Vicia villosa, assembly GCF_029867415.1. Classification (NCBI taxonomy): domain Eukaryota; kingdom Viridiplantae; phylum Streptophyta; class Magnoliopsida; order Fabales; family Fabaceae; genus Vicia; species Vicia villosa. The sequence continues at coordinate 320,142 of NW_026705394.1, read as the reverse complement.
AAGTGCTTTTTCCAAGGTCCAAGCTTCCAATTATCTATAAAAACTACAAAATCCAACATAGATTGCAAAGATAAGAACTATTCAACAATAATATAAATATAAGAATATATATATACCAAATGACAATAAAATACTACTTATTAACCACAAAAAGACTTGAGAGTTACCAAAAATTACCTAAGATATTTACACAAATTGGTAACTAACAACTCTCCCCAACTAAACCTTTGTTTGTCCTCAAACGAAAACAAACACAAAAACAATCAACAAGCAAAACCAAGAGAGCACAAGCTAAGACAAGAACAAATGGGTGGTTCAAATTCCATAAGCACACAAGCAACATCTCACCCTTGCTCAAATAATACCATGCTTGAGATACTAATACTAAATACACAATTGATGTAAACAGCTCCTGAAACAAAATAAGTTCAAAATTGAATCACAACCTACACACTTCTCTAGTAAGAGACAAAATTGAGGACCTAACACTCACACAACAATGTCGCCAACATCCAGAATTAATTATGCAATCATCTACACAACATTTATATAAAAAGCGTAAAAGCAAGAATCACAAAGACTTTAGGGTTGAAACTTGGGTTGGTTAACAAGGAAGTGTCATTTCTCAAGGCCATTGAAACAAAAGGGGTCAATTCCTAAGAGAGCATTCAAGTCATGATTATATCCACACATCCTTATCAACCGATCACACAATTTTATTGCTCAAGAGTTCATCTTTTTATTTTGTTGGAACTAGCTATATACAAAGCTCTTCTCTTTTCCTTTTTCTTTTTCTTTTCTCTTTTTCTTTTCTCTTTTTCTTTTCTCTTTTTCTTTTTCTCTCTTGAGCAATTATTTATTTTCTTCTACACACCAATACAACCAAGATCAAAATTTTATTCTCCCCAACTTGAATATTACCACCACATAATCACGAATGCTCCCTATTCTAAGGCGAAAAGGAATCAATCCTAACCACATTTCATGGTACTTTTCAAGGTTCAAAGAAAGTCATCAAGATTCAAATCAAAAATCGGCAATTATAAGGCATGACATGATACCGATTGAATCTTGGCAAAATGGCTCAAAGTGGTTAGCAAATACTCACACACTCACCGGGTAGGTTATATTTGGAAGAGAAGTTATACTCGTAATGCGAAACAAAATGCTTTGATCACTTTCATGCTTTACACAGTTAAAATAAAAAACGCAAGATTAAACATAATAAACACGAGTTAAACGCACATTGTTGGTAACCACAAAATAATATATATATGTACAATGGAAAGGCTCCTCACACTAGTTTTAGAACTAAAATGATTCATTATTGAACTATATTTGTTAAAGAAAATATGACATCTCAATTGTACAGTTACAAGCATCTCATTCATGGTATATTTAAAGGAACGGTAGAAATGTACCTTGCACGTACTAATTTCACACTATATCATCACCGCCCCAATTGGTTGTAAAAGCTTGCTTCATCAAAGGAAGCACTTTCACAAGAACAACAACAAAAATTTAAAAACACAATTGCATATGTATATAGAAATAAAAGCAATTAAACTAAAAACTTAATAAATTAAAAACAAACACCAACAGGTGTCAAAATATCCAAAAAGGCATAGCAATGCCTAAGGTTCAAAATACCTCATCCTATAAAAGGACGGAACAAAAACTACAAAGCTTAAGTCAAAAATAAAAAAAACTAGCACTAAACATACTAACTAAACATACTAAGTATCAACTAAAAGAACTACTCATCCTCATCATCATCTTCCACATTCTCATTCTCGCCACCATCTCCCTCCTCCTCAGGAAATGGACTGACCTCAGGCCAATTAGCATAATCCACCAAATCTTGGCGAGAACTCCACGGATGAGCCACATGGGGCTCCATCATCTGCACCCTCAGCTGAGACATAGCGTCATGCATAAACATGAATGCTCTCTGATGTGCCATATGAAATGCCAAGTTCTCCTCTCTATCAGGATCACTACGGCGGCGAGCAGGGCGAGCAGCAGCAACAGGAACAGCAGTTAACCTGGACAAACAATAACGCTCAATAAAAGTATCATCAATAAAAGTATCAATGGACATAAGCCCCTCAGAAGGAATCTGCACTCTAGCTTTCCTGCACAGATTCATGATCAAACCCGGGAATATCAACTTGCAGGGAGCACGATCACCATGGCGAGTTCCACTCAAAGCAACCCTCTTCAGCTCATTCGCAATAATGCGAGTAATATCAATCGGCTCATGCTCAATCATACGAGCAACCAAAGCAGCAGACTCAGCAGGTAAAGAAGAAGTGTGACTCCTAGGCCTCAAATTATGAAGGACCACAGACATGAGAATCTGAGCATTAGTTGACAACGACTTCCTAGAGAATTTCTGGGGCTGCTGTGAAGGATTAAGATCATAAGATTGCCCAACCGAACACAAGACCTCCCTCAGATGCTCCCAATCGAAATTACCCCTTGCTAATTGCACATGATACCCACACAGCTCACCATCCTCAAAGGGTAATTGAGTTCCAAGAAACTCACGGATAGCCTGACGAGAAAAATCAATTTCCTTACCACGCACCCAAGTTTTGAACTCAAAGGGAACACCTTCAACCGGAAATTCTTCATTTGGAACGGCATTAGCATAGAACTCTCTTACAATCTCCAAATGAAACTTAGGTGCAGGCTCACAAAGTCTAAGCCAACCATACTCTTCAATGGTGCGATGACACCACCCATAGGTTCCCTCAGGATTGATCCTCACAATTCGCTCTGGCCACCATGTCCTAACCTCTAACTTCTTATACCTCGCCTCCTGAACATGACTCTTAAAACGGTTTTGATTAAACGGAATAGCCCTAGGTGCTTGAGAAGAACTGCCACCTTCGGTTCCGGTCTTTCTTTTCTTAGAGCCCAGGAATTTCGGTCCCATCTGAAATGATTAAAGAAATAGCACACAAAAACCAATATGTTAACACATTATATAATCAAAAATTAAACAGCCCTAGTATGAATCAAAGAACAAGATCACTCCCCCTGCATCAAACAAAAACAGGCAGAAGAGGGGATTTTTCTGAAATCCCCAGACCGCGCTAAGCGCGCCTACCGCGCTAAGCGGGCTCTGCGATTTGCAGAAAAAATCCCCTGCGAACCAGGGTTTCATCCATGCATTTCCAGCACCCAAATATGATTCTAAACAAGCACAAAGCACTGGAAACCAGATTGAATCACTAAGTTTTCAAAACAACAACCCTAACCACAAAATTTCTATTCCTAATCTAAAATTAAACCCTAATATATAAAACAAGCATAAAGAAATAGTAAAGGAAATGGAGAAATTACCTTGGTGAAGATGAAGGAGAAGAAAAGCAAGGAATTTGAATGCTAAGCAACACAAAAATGGAGAAGCAAAGAGAGAAATTTCTTTAGGAGAGCAAAATGAGGGAAATGAGGCAACAAGACCTCAAAACCCTATTTTCTCCACTTTGCAACGCGCTGGGCCGGGTCAAAAACATAAAGGCCCAAAATTGCAATATATTTTTTTTTTCTGAAAAACCAACCCGCGCTAAGCGGGCTCTGAAGCGCGCTAAGCGCGCAAGTCTCTGGAACTTGGGGTTCCAAAATTGCAAAAGCGCGCTAAGCGGGCTAGTGGCGCGCTAAGCGCCCTTGACAGAACACAGAAAAATTTTTCTTCTACCAGCAAGTGTAACTTTACCGGTAGACTGATTTTGGCTCGACCAGAACGCAAAAAACATAAACGGTAAAAAACACATAAAACAAGCTGAATATTTACAAATTGGGGTGCCTCCCAATAAGCGCTTTGTTTAACGTCGGTCAGCTCGACGGTCAAAGGCAATCAAGGATCACCAAACGATAAAACACAAGTTTCACGATTAAAATCGCATCCTCGATAAACCTTCAACCTCTGACCATTAACTACCCATTCTTGCTTTGATTTTTGGTCCTCTATCACAATAGCCCCATGGCTTCTAACCTCTTTGACCAAAAACGGTCCAGACCATTTAGACTTCAACTTTCCCGGAAAAAGTCTTAACCGGGAATTGAAAAGTAAAACTAATTGCCCTACCTTAAAGTCCTTCATTCTAACCTTACTATCATGATAGAATTTGGTCTTTTCCTTGTAAATCGAATTAGACTTATAGGCATGCAATCTCATCTCTTCCAACTCATTAAGTTGGATTTTTCTTCTCTCTCCACACAACTTGTGGTCAAAATTCAAAAGCTTCAAGGCCCAATATGCCTTATGTTCTAGTTCTACGGGAAGGTGACAGCTTTTACCATACACCATTTGGAATGGTGTAAGACCGATCGGTGCTTTGAAAGCGGTCCGATACGCCCACAAGGTTTCATCAAGCTTCATTGACCAATCCTTCCTAGAACTAGACACAGTTTTCTCAAGAATTCTCTTAATCTCTCGATTGGTCCTCTCAACTTGCCCATTAGTTTGTGGATGATATGGAGTAGCTACCTTGTGCTTTACTCCATATTGCTCCAACACTTTTTCAAGCGGAGCATTACAGAAATGAGATCCACCATCACTAATTAATACTCTTGGCGAGCCAAACCGCGAAAATATATTTTTCTTCAAAAACTTTATCACGGTCTTACCATCCGCTTTGGGTGAAGCAATCGCTTCCACCCACTTAGACACGTAATCCACAGCTACCAAGATGTATTCATTTGACATTGAGGAAGGGAATGGTCCAACAAAGTCAATACCCCAACAATCAAATACCTCAACTTCTACAATACTTTGGAGGGGCATTTCCTCTCTTTTCCCTATTCCACCAGTTCTTTGACAACTGTCGCATGAGGCAACATGGTGGTAAGCATCTTTGAACAAAGTAGGCTACCAAAATCCCGATTGCAGGACTTTTGTGGCCGTACGCAAACCATTAAAATGACCACCATAAGGCGAATTGTGGCAATGCCACAAAATGCTTTTTGTCTCCTCATCTGCGACACATCTTCTCAAAAGATTGTCACTACTCAACTTAAACAAGTGAGGATCATCCCAAACATAGAAATTAGCATCGTTTAAAAACTTTTTTCTTTGATTCCAAGTTAGATCCTCCGGTATCCAGCCAGATGCTTTGTGATTAGCCATATCTGCGAACCAGGGTCTAACTTCTTGTACCATGTACAGTTTTTCATCGGGGAATTCTTCCCTCACCTCTTTTTCATTGTTTGTCACCTCGGTATTCACTAACCGAGACAAATGATCCGCAATCAAATTTTCTGTACCTTTCTTATCTTTCACTTCAAGATCAAATTCTTGAAGCAAAAGAATCCACCGAATAAGCCTCTGTTTTGAATCAGGCTTGGTGAGAAGATATTTGATTGCGGCATGATCAGTATAACACACAACTTTAGAACCAATGAGGTAAGAGCGAAACTTTTCCAATGCAAATACAATTGCGAGCAATTCTTTTTCGGTAGTGGCATAGTTAACCTGTGCCTCATTTAAAACTTTGCTCGCATAATGTATAGCATGGAATTGTTTGTTCTTCCTTTGGCCTAAGACCGCACCAACCGCATAGTCACTCGCATCGCACATGAGTTCAAACTCAAGCGACCAATTAGGAGCGACAATTATGGGTGTGGTGGTCAAATTTGCTTTAAGTTCTAGGAAAGCTTTTAGACATGATTCATCAAAATTAAATTCCATACCTTTGTTGAGCAAATTACTCAAAGGCTTTGCGACCTTGGAGAAATCCTTGATGAATCTTCTATAGAACCCAGCATGTCCCAAAAAGCTCCTTATGCCTTTCACATTCACCGGAGGGGGAAGTTTTTCAATAACTTCAATTTTTGCCGGATCGACCTCAAGACCCTTTGAAGAAACCTTGTGGCCAAGAACAATCCCATCCGTCACCATGAAAGTGCATTTCTCCCAGTTGAGAACCAAATTTGTTTCAATGCATCTCTCCATCACCACATCAAGGTTCTTCAAGCACAAGTCAAATGATGACCCGTACACAGAAAAATCATCCATGAACACCTCAATGCTTTTTTCGATCAAATCTGAGAAGATAGCTTGCATGCACCTTTGAAATGTTGCAGGAGCATTACATAGTCCAAATGGCATTCTTCGGTATGCAAAAACGCCAAAAGGACATGTAAAAGCAGTTTTCTCGTGGTCCGCCGGATTCACTGATATTTGATTGTATCCCGAATAACCATCCAAGAAACAATAGAAATTTCTTCCGGCTAACCTCTCTAACATTTGATCCATAAAAGGTAATGGAAAGTGATCTTTTCTTGTTGCTTGGTTCAACCTCCTATAATCAATACACATTCGCCACCCAGTCACCGCTCTCGAAGGAATCAACTCGTTTTTCTCATTTCTCACAACTGTCAATCCACCCTTCTTAGGAACCACATGCACCGGGCTCACCCATTCGCTATCGGAGATGGGATAAATCATCCCCGCCTCTAATAACTTCACAACCTCTTTTCTAACAACTTCTTTCATGGTTGGATTCAATCGCCTTTGAGGTTGTGCCACGGGCCGAAAATCATCTTCTAACATAATCTTATGCATACAATAGGCCGGACTAATACCCTTCAAGTCGGATAAAACCCATCCTATTGCTTCTTGATTCTTCGTCAACACTTCCTTCAATCGATGCTCTTCCTTGTTAGACAAACCACTATTAATGATAACCGGCTTAGTAGAATTGTCACCGAGAAACACGTATTTCAAGTGAGATGGTAACACATTCAACTCCACCTTTTGCTCTTCAACTTTAGGTTCATCCTTCAACTCTTCAATTCGAGTTTCAAATGGATTCATCTCCTCACAAGCCTCTAAATTTCTCAAGCAATCTTCAATTTCCTTCTCTTGATCTTTGGTGAGAACTTCGAGAGCTTCCATTAAAGTCTTCTCAAGAGGATTCGACAAGTGCATTTGATTCTCCACTTTCATAATAGCCCTTTCGGTAGCATCGATTCTAAAACAATCATCCTCATCATTAGGATGCTTGATGGCTTCAAAGAGATCAAGACATAATTCTTCATCTTGGTACCTTAATTTCATTAAGCCATCATCAATATCGATCATCATTCGGGCCGTCTTCATAAAAGGCCTTCCTAAGATCAATGGAATCTCAGGATCTTCTTCCATGTCTATGACGATAAAATCAACAGGATACCAAAATTTGTCGACCTTGACAAGCAAGTCTTCCGCAACTCCATGAGGATGAGCTGTGGATTTATCTGCTAATGATAACGTCATTCTTGTCGGCTTCAAATCATTGATTCCTAATCTTCTCACCATAGACAATGGGATCAAATTAATGCTAGAACCGGTATCTACCAAACCTTTGCCTATGTGAACATTTCCAATAGACACCGGTAAGGTTACCCGCCCAGGATCATTTGATTTTATCGGAGTAGTGCGTTGAATTAACGCATTACAACAAGAGCTCACCGTTACTACCTCCGGATCCAAGAATCTTCTCTTCTTAGTGATGATGTCTTTGATGAATTTTGCATACATCGGCATTTGCTCTAAAGCCTCGGAAAAAGGAACATTGATTTGCAACTTGCTAAAAATGTCCAAGAACCGAGCATAGTGCTTTGCATCTTCTTTCTTTGACGGACCGGGAGGGTAAGGTAATTTCTTCACTTGTATCGAATCATCCACCTTCTTCTTTCCCTTTTCACTCACACTCAATTTTTTTTTCTCTTTTTCTACAACTTTCTCAAGAGTTTCTTTTTCCACTAATTCTTTCTCTTTCTCATTTTCAACTAAATCACCCTCAACATTTTTTTCTACTTCAATCACCCTATCTTTTTCACTCTCAACAATTTCCTCCTCAACTATTTCTCCCACACCCATATCAATATTTCTACCGCTACGAGTTAGAATTGACTTACAATGCTCACGAGGATTTTCTTGTGTAGTAGCCGGAAAAGGACCTTTGTTTTGATCGGCAAGTTGCTTTGACAATTGCCCGACTTGAGTTTCAAGGTTCTTAATTGCGACATCCGTACTCTTTTGGCTTGCAATTTGCAATTGCATGAATTGGCTAAGAGTGTCCTCGATAGAAAGCTTTGTTTGTTGAGGTTGTTGATTGTAACCGCCTTGATAAGGATTTTGACGATTCGATGGGCCCGCTTCCGGCCTCCATCCTTGTTGATAACCTTGATTACCTCTTTGTTGGTAACCTTGGTTATTGTTGTAAGGTTGTTGTTGTTGTCTTCCACCATATCCTTGATTAGGATTAGACACATAATTCACCTCTTCACCCGGTGGAGGACAAAAACCAGTTTGATGGTCACCCCTACACAATTCACAACACATCACATGTTGATTTTTAGAAGGGCTCCCATTTATCTCTTTGATTTGTTGAGGGAGTTTTGACATTTGTTGAGTGAGCAATTCTACTTGTTGTGTCAATAACTTGTTTTGAGCAAGTATTGCATCACTAGTATTCAATTCAAGAACTCCCGGTTTTCTTTGCAATGCACTACGGTTGTGTTGCCCTTGATGATCATTCAAAGCCATTCTATCAATGATAGCAATCGCTTCTGCAGCAGTTTTTGACATCAACGAACCACCCGCGGTAGCATCTAAAAGAGTTTTTGGTTGAGGTTGGAGTCCATTTCTAAAGATATGGATTTGAGACAATTCATCAAACCCATGACCTTTGCACTTTCTAACCATGGACTTGAACCTCTCCCATGCTTCATTGAGAGATTCATTCGAACCTTGAGAGAACACCGCAATAGAAGTTTTCGCTTCCATGAACCTATTGTGAGGAAAGAACCGATCCAAGAACTTCTCTTCTAACTCGTTCCAATTTGTCATGACATTATTAGGTTGATCAAGGTACCATTCCTTAGCTTTTCCAATTAAGGAATGAGGAAAAAGTCTCCTGAACACCTGTTCTTCTTGGTCTTCCGGAGCACCAATTGTTCCGGCAATCTCGTAGAACTTTGTTAGATGAGTAAATGGATCCTCGTGATCTGCCCCTGTGAACGGATTTTGATATAATAATTGAAGTAACCCCGTCTTCATCTCGGAGTTTCTTCCATTGGCCTGATCACGAGCAAATTGTGCATTGAGACGAGGGCTGTTAACACATGGCCCTCGAGGTGGTGGATCCGCAGCCATTTCTTCCTCAACCAAGTTTTCAACAGGAGTTGAAGAAGAAGATGCCTCTTGTTGTTGTCTTCTTTCCCTAGCTAGTTGTCTCCTCCTACGAGTTTTGCTATTCTCTCTACGAGCAGTCCTCTCAATCTCAGGATCAAAAAGGAGTTGATCTGCAGGTACACGTCCTCGCATAAACTGTAATCTGAAAAACTAACCAAGCAAATTAACAAACACAAGGAAAATAAATTTAGAAACAAGATATTAATTATGAGACTCAATACAAAACAAACTATTGCAATGCTTGCAATATCTAAACAACAATCCCCGGCAACGGCGCCATTTTGTTGGAAGAGTATTGTGGTGTACTTTTCGTTATTATCGTCTCCACAGGGATTATTGCGATATCACCGCCGTTCTATAGCCTATTTTGTCTTGAGTTAATGTTACTTTAGTTTTAGGTTTGCAAAAGATCATTCAATTCTTTTAGTAGCAAAGAGTAGATTAAAGAAAGTTCTAAGTTAAAGAAAACGTATCAAGATTCGATTTCATCGACCTAAATTTGTATGTTTCCTTATAAATAGATGCTTATGAACTTGCTAACGATCAATATAATTACGTATCGACACCTATATCGTCCGTGTCCGCAACGATATAGTTAGATTTACCGCATTGTTTAACCGACGATTTCTCCACCGTTTAAACAATACAAATAACGTTTTAAGAACCGATACTTAGTAAACATCAAACTCTAAATCCATGTCTGCAACTTATAGTTTGAAAGATGATTAGTTAGGTCTAGATACAAACATTGATGTCTCAAACACTTATACCAAAGAAAAAGCTTTAATAAACAAACTAAACCATCTATATTGATCATCACTTGTTCATACACATATATTCACAAGAAAAACATACAAAAGGCTAGGAAGATTACATCTTATCTTGATACAAAAGTGATTTAGCTATCCATGAGAATGGTAGCTTGCACAAAAAGTAAAGGATGAAGATCAACAAGCATCAAATGGCGATTAATCGACGATCAAGGCTTCCAATCTTCAACTCTATATTTGCTACAGTGTATATTGCTCTTGTTTCTCTCTAAAATATCTCTAACTTCTTTCAAAAGTGATCTGGCCTATAAACAAATAAACAAAGTTTCGCAGACCGCGCTTAGCGCGGTGCAGCCCGCTAAGCGCGCTATCAATAATTGCTCAAACCGCCCAACCGCGCTAAGCGGGCTCCAGACCTCGCTTAGCGCGGAACTCTCTGCCAGAACTTCCTTCTTTTCTTCAAAAGCGCGCTTAGCGGGCTCAACCTCGCTTAGCGCGCTACCTCTTTTCAGCAATCCTTGGCTTTGGTCTTGGAACATCTTCAAAGTGCTTTTTCCAAGGTCCAAGCTTCCAATTATCTATAAAAACTACAAAATCCAACATAGATTGCAAAGATAAGAACTATTCAACAATAATATAAATATAAGAATATATATATACCAAATGACAATAAAATACTACTTATTAACCACAAAAAGACTTGAGAGTTACCAAAAATTACCTAAGATATTTACACAAATTGGTAACTAACAATTTTTTTAATACATAAAAATCAAAACTACGTTATCACACGAGGAGACAGAAAATTTTAAAAAAATAATAATATTGTGACGTTAGTCCCACGTCGCAGCATCTAAAATAAAAAACATGGAAACCTATAGCGTACATATGGTGGGAAAGTTGAAACTTTCAAATTTTAAGTTGTGACATGTATATCACGTCGCAACATTTTAAGAGGGAAATAACTCTGACATTGACTTATCTAGGTGCAGGTAATGGAAGGTAGCAGAGTTAAAGTTGGTGACTGTTTGAATTTGTGACGTGGAGTCCACGTGGGAATATGATTTCTATATCACTAACTAGTAAGATAAAATCATGGCACTACTAAGTTACCAAGCACTCCCCTGTAGCATAGACACTACAACACGCGTGGGCTTTAAAAGCGCTTTTTTGGCCTTTAACAGCGCTTTAAAGCGCTGCCAAAGCTAGCGCTGGCGTAGGCTACGAAAGCGCTTTTAAAAGCGCTCTGGTAGACCCCACTATAAGAGCGCTTTCTCCAGAAAAAGCGCTCTGGTAGACCCCCCTATAAGAGCGCTTTTTACAGAAAGCGCTCTGGTAGACCCCCCTATAAGAGCGCTTTTTCTGGAAAAAGCGCTCTGGTAGACCCCCTTTAAGAGCGCTTTTGCTGGAAAAAGCGCTCTGGTAGCCCCCCTACTAGAGCGCTTTTCCAAAAGCGCTTTGGTAGGTTGCGGTTTTTTTTTTCTTTCTTTTTTTTAATCTTTGGCAGCGCTTTTTGTAACAAAGCGCTTTCGTATGTGGACCTTTAAGAGCGCTTTTTAAAAGCGCTGTCGTTGCTAAATGAGATATTTTAAAGTGCAGCCTATAATTTCAGCCTTCCAGATCGACCTGTAATATTTTCGACCTGTAATATATTTTCAACCTGTAATATTTTCGACCTGTAATATATTTTCGACGATATATTTTCAACCATAGGTAAGACTATATATATATACTAATATAATACCATTATAATATCCAAAATTATATATATACATCATTATGTCAATCAAACTAAATCTCTAACATCAACAATATTATACTTCAAATATTAATTGGCAACAATATGAACAAAGTTAGTAACCATATATTCTGGAGTACTATAATATTCTCTTCAAATCGACACAAATCCTACTACATGAATAGCTGATGAATATAAAATTGACACAATTCCTCTTTGATTTCTTCCAACTTAAGTTCCGACCATCCATTGTCCGCCTTTAAGTTGTACAACTTTAACACCGCAGACAATCTTGTGAATTTTGAACAACCATCATACAACGGTTTCTCTGCATCGCTTACCAACCTCTCAAACATTTTGGGACAATCCTCAAGATCTTCTTCAAGCGCTTCTGCAATCTCTTCGACTCGATCGCAATCGTATGTGTTTGTGCAATCGTCGTTTGAAGCATACTTCCTATTACACCTCGACTCAGCATTCCCGTTACTTTTCTCACCATGCATTGTCCAACATGTATAACTTCTATCAATTCCAAACCGTAGTAAATGGGATGCCAACTTATTCCCGTCAACCTTACCCACATAACAGCAACCCAAGCAAGGACACGGCATTCGAAGCGGGTCTTCGGAGTGCGCAACCACAAACTCAACGAATTCCCATACCCCTTTCTCGTACTCTTTCGACAATCGGTTTGAATTCATCCATGTCTTATCCATGTTTTAATTAAGCTAAACAAATGCTTCTTGGTTTCTCTATCTGGTACTAAGGAATTCTGTCAAGATAATAAATAGCTATCATCATTATGTCTTGATCAAAATACCTAGTGAGATCCTATAAAGTGTGAATAATAGAATGTTATGCAACTATAGTACAAAAATATACTATAGATAGGAAGTTACAGTTGTCTCGATTGTTTGAGTCTCTAAAAGAATACAGTACCTTATTTCAGCCTACCCCCGATTTCTTAAAGAAGACATTACCTTATTTCAAGGTAATATAAGTCCACAAACCAAAAAACTGATTGAGAGACACTAAATTGAAATTAAATAGAACCATAAACAATAAACTATAAGCAGAAAACAACAAACTATAAGCAAGAAGAAAGGGCTAGTAACCTGAGTTGGACTTGATGTGGGAGACGGGTAGGTTTGAATCGGCGTTGTACAAGTAGAAACCAGAGGCTTCAAAGTAACTATAAAATTAAACACACACACAATGCTGTTAAATACACCACTACTAACACAATATAAAAAAAAACCCAATCTAGATTGAACATATTAAAATTAGTTTCTATACTTCAAAATTCATCATAATACCAGTAATTTGTGAAAGAAATTTACCTCGGATGTTACCGAACTCAAGAAAACGCCAAACGTCGAACTAGGCCGGGAAACGATCAAACTTTCACTCTACACAAGTTACCCCTATAGCAAATTCACAAAGTTAGTAACCACTAAGACAAAATTGATTGAAAGATTCTAAAAGAACCTACATCCTAATAGACACATGAAATTCAGTCCTTCAAATTCTAATTTAAACATATAGAAAAGAAAACGTAATTCTCATATCTATATATTAAAGATGCTTGCTTGAAAATCACACACACTAAATACAGTGAAAATATTAGTAACTGAGACTAAATTTGTGGCACAGGACACAACAAAACACATACTGTCATCGCCATAGCAGCGCCATTAAAAAAACTATCTTATTTAACTTGGTTAATGTCCTAAGCTAACAATGAAGAATACGAAGACGACGGAGAAGATGAAATAATGGTCATTGAGTCATTGCAATTTAGCTTTGATACGATACAAGTTGCTACAAATCACTTTTCAAATTCAAATAAAATTGGGCTACTAATTCTCAGTATTATAATGCTGATATAATATATCATTTTCAACACAGGACATTGGTGGAATCATGACAAGACCAAAAATGGGTAACAAAACTGTTCTGTTTCTTTCTACTAATAATAAGTTCTTCAGAGGCTAATTAGTATCAGTTTTCATTCGATTCTCTAATTAGAAAAAGCACTGAAAGCAATGAAATCCTCTATTCGATTCTACTCACAGCATACATGAATTTTATGACTTCTGCAAATTACTAATAATAGGATTCAATAATACAGAAAACCCATTCATTAAAACCTAACACAAAACCCTAAAACTACTACAGACCCTAAAACTACAATAGTGAATTTCGCTAACCTTCACAAAGTGAAACAACTCAGCAAGAACGGCGACGGCGGCGAGAAGATGTTGAGTGGTGGTCGGTGTTGTGGAGGTTGGCGGCGGCGACAGACGTTGAGTGGTGGTCGGCTGTAGCTTTTGTTAAGGATGAACGATGAAGAAGAGAACAGTGAGGGCAGTGAAGAACAGTGAGAACTATGAAATAATGAAAGACAAAACGCGTCTGTTTTAATTTGTTTTAAAAATTTTAATTTTAAAATGACCTACGTCAGCGCTTTTCAAAAGCGCTTTCATAGGTAACCCTATACCAGTGCTTTTTCGCTAAAAGCGCTTTCGTACCCTATACCTATACCAGCGCTTTTTGAAGCGCTTTCATATCTACCCCTATATCAGCGCTTTTACAAAGCGCTTTCGTAAGGTGGCCTATACCAGCGCTTTTGGAAAGCGCTTTTGTAGACATACCCTATACCAGCGCTTTTTTAATGTTTTTTTAGCGTGTTTTTAATTTTGTTTTTAGTGAAGCCTATGCTAGCGCTTTTTCCAAAAGCGCTTTCGTAGGGGTGCTGCTAAAAAACAAATTTGGCATAGTGAGACATACACATCGCAAAAATTAGATTGTGACGTGATTTTTTACCTTGTGGCATGGGAATCATGTTACTAATGAGTTTATTTTTTAGCGTATAATATCTTCATGGCTATATCCAATGAATTACTAAGCATAATTCCAAATAGAAAATAGAATTTGTGTCTATAGTTTTAGTCTCTATAGCTAAATTAATGTGTAGTTTTGAATAATTATTTTAAAGACATGTTTATAACGTTTTAAAAAGTTTCTTGAAAGAAAAACATAAAATTTGATTTCTAAGTCGATATTTTGAAAAACTCATATTTAATTCTTGTTATTTTAAAAAATATAAAAGTTTGATAAATAAATATTTTACGGTATTAAAAATTATTAGAAAAAAAATTATTCAAAAATTAAAATGCAATTAAATAGTTTTTAAAATTTTAAAAAATAACATAGACTAAAACCTGCATGAATAAAACTTTTACAAGGACTAAAATATGTCATTTTTTTAAATTAAAAGTAAAATTTAAAATATTTATAAAGACCAAAAGTACATTTAACCCTAAAAAAATTGTGAGAACTTAACTTAATGAAGGTCCCATAAACCATAATTTCCCATAGAAGACCATATTTTTCAGTAGAAGAAAAGGTTCCCATAAGGGGACAAAGAGTAGCTTTGGAGACTAACCAAATTCTAGTGTTTAATGCCCTCAAATTTATAGGAGGTGTCAAATCATCCAGCATCTATATTGGTTTGCATTTTTTAATTTGTATTTTAATTAAAACAATTAATTAATTAATTAAATTAAAATCGATTAAATGTCAATATTATTTAACTTAAATCGAATTAGACACAAGAATATTTTTTACACTATTGATAATGACTCACTTGATTACATAGTTCACTAGTTCCACACCCGAGAGATATTTTTTCTCCTATAGGTATATTGATTCATATGAGGTGTTTGATTCGAGGTCTCTGGAGCATTACCATCATCATCATCCATAACAATTTGTTGTAATTCTTTGTAGTCTTGTGTCTGCATTAACGCGCCGCCCTAATTGAGTTTATTGTGCATGTTGTCGTAGTTTGAATATGTTATTTGGGTTGATAGGGTTATTGGTGGGCGATCTGGTTGATTGACTGACTACATTGGTGTTCATGCTTTGTTGAAAAAAGGAAGACAAAAAAGGTTGTTGTGGTGTTTGGTTGATATTTTGATATTGTGATGTTTGAGTATTTTGGCTATGATATGAAGTGTTTCTTACGTGTTTTAGTTAAGGTAGCCTGTGTTGGCGTCATATCTTTGTTAGGTTTATAATCAAGTTGTTGTTGGCAGTATGGGGTATGCTTATGGTTTTGCTGTTGGGTGTGTGACATGTATTGGCCGTGGGTTTGGGTGTTTCTAGGTTGGTAAATTTGTTAGGTAATTAAGGAGTTGTGTTTAAGTGATTTGGTAATTTTATTGGATAGGTATTGAAGCTAGTTGACGTGGGTCGACTAAATACCTATTTTCGGCCACAAACTCAATTATAGTCGATATATACCAATACATAAAAGCCTTTTTTCCTCTTTCCTCTTGTTATTGATCGTAGAAGGGTATGCTAGAATGATGCATAAAGTTTCAAGATTGGCTGAATTTAACTAGTGACATAATTTTCACGTCACTAGTGACATGGAAATCGCATTCTCACGTGAACTCCACGTCACAAATTCAAACACTAACCAACTTTAACTCTACTACCTACCATTACCTGCACCAAGTTAAGTCAATGTCAGAGTTATTTCCCTCTTAAAGTTTTGCAACGTGATATACATGTCACAACTTGAAATTTAAAAGTTTCAACTTTCCCACCATATGTAGGTTACAGAATTTCATGTTTTTTATTTTAGATGTTGCGACGTGGGACTAACGTCACAATAATTTTTTTAAAAATATTCTCTGACTCCTCATGTGATAACTTAGTTTTGATTTTTAAATATTAAAAAAATATAGTGACGTGATTCCCACGTCGCAACGACACTTTTTTTGCCACATGATATCCACGTCACAAAATCACGTCGCTTGAGAGCATATTTCTTGTTGTGCTAAGAAAGAATATCATTTTATATGTCAATATAGTATATTATGTTTTAAACTTTTTAAAAAATATTATACACATTTTAAAATATAAATGCCACCTCCGATGTTTTTCCCTCTAAAACTCTTCAAAAACCAACTCGCAAATAGTCTCTATAAGACTTTGTTATTTGCTGTACTTTCAAATAAAAAATGATTAAAAAAATCCATTGAATATTTTATATATGTAGATTTGAAGTCTCATCTCTACTTATTGTAATAACATTCTTAGTTACTTTTATTATCATTACTCACATTTGACCTATAAATTTGTATATAATTGTATGAATGAATTTGGAGAATGTTTTCTATTTATTTTATTTCTTGTTCCATTGTCACATTAATTTGATAATGACTATCTTAATTTGAAATATTAATAGAGGAAATTGTTTTATTTTTATTTTTTAACTAACCTAATTTATTTTATGAACAATTTTAATTTAATCCAATTAATTTTAATTAAAAATGATTATAAAAATTTGAACTAGTTGTAAACAATCAAATAAGTATAGAACTTTTAACTTGATATTTACTATGATATTGTTGTGGTAATATTGTAGGTGCGCCGGCGACGATCTCCGTTTTCCTCTCGACCTCCGTTGACTATTTCGGTGGAAATCGCTTGCAAGGGTTCTCGAATCACCTCGTCTTCGGTTTAAATTCCTGTTCTTAGGAATAGGGACCTTGTCGAGGGGATTTTTGGGGCTTTTGTTTAGGGTTTCCTGCGGCAGCTTCTGGAGCGGGGGCTTCGCAGCTGGCTTGTGGATTTTCGTGTCTGCAAGATAGTGGTGCTTCGGTGTGCAGTATTCGGTATAGGAGGTGTTAGCTCTTCAATCATGAACAGAGGCATTAAGCTAAACGGTCATGGCTGGGAGGAGGTAAAGAGGAGAAATTTCAGGGGTTGGGCACCTGCTTGGGACTCCTTCCCATTCAGGAATCATCTGAAAGAGGTCGAGTTTAGAAGCCTCACTTCTATTTACGTTTCTGAGTTCCCCGATTCCATCAAAGCAAGAGACCTTTTTGAACTGTTTGGATGCATTGGTCATGTCATCGAGGTTGCAGTTGCTCCCAGAAGAAACAATGCTGGAAAAAGATTCGGATTCGCGAGATTCAAGGATGTGGTAGACGCGAGGTGTTTGGCGATAGAAGTGGACAATGTCCAAATCTTGGGAAGGAAAATTCACGCAAATTTGCCGAGGTTTGAACGGAATCAAGGGAAGTTTCTAGGAAGGAATTCTGATTTGGCTAATGGAGTGCCTCTAGGTGCAACAGCTGCAAGCGATAGAAGGGTTCACATGGGGCGTGATAATAAATTTTCTAGATGGAATCGCTCTTTCGTGGAAGTGGTCAACAACAAGGGCTATGAGGAGGCTAATAAAGAGAAGAAGTGTGTTCTGGTTTTCAACTCACCGGTAGAGATAAAACAGCGTTTACAAAAGGCTTATGTGGGGAAAGTTTCGATTTTAGGCTCAGCTTATAGTTTGCAAACCAAGATGGAGATGGAAGGATATTACAACATCTCGATCACTCCGCTGGGCAGTTCTCTATGTTTGTTGGAAGAATCTGTTGATGGGATCATTGACCAGCTCATACGCGATAGGGAATCATGGTGGATGAATTGTTTTGAAGAGGTGAGAAGATGGGAGGTAGGCACTTGTGACAGCAATAGAACGGTTTGGTTAAAGATTTTCGGAGTTCCTGTTACAGCTTGGTGTCCGGAGTTTTTTACTGTACTGGCTAACCAATGGGGGAGATTTATTTGTATTGATAAAAGGACAAGTGAAGGGAAGTTTTTTGATGTAGCAAGGATGTTGGTGGAGATCCCTCTGGTGCACTCTGTTCAGGAATATTGTTCGGTTGTGATTGATGGCTTTCCACATCAACTGTTGATTCGGGAGGAGAATGACAGGCCCCTAGATGACACAGGTAACTCGGAATCTTTTTTATCTAGTTCTGAATCCGATAAATCGGAGTCTGCCTCTTTGAGAAATTTGTTGGAAGACGATGATTCCATAGAGGATTTTTCTGTCTCCGCTGAGACGGCTGGGTCTAAAGTGTGTGCTTTGGACCATGGAGTTAGCATTCAGACATGCGGAGGGGGGGGGGGTAATACGCAGGTCAGGATGCTGGAAGGTTGTGTGGAATCTTGTGAGGTCTTGGCTGGTTGTAATGTAGATATGCAGGGGATGTTGCTGTCGCAGGGCAAAGGGAAGGCTGGTGATGTTGACGGTGCTGATTCTGCTAATTCTTTTGTCAAAGAGAGTCCGCTGGTATCGGTGGTTCGGGAGTCGGATCAGGTTGTGGGAAAGGATACAGAGGGGTGCGGTAGTGAGAGGGACAGGATAGAGTCTGTTTGTAAATTGCAGCAGAATTTAATATCTTTTGACAAGGCTATTAACTCTGCGAAATTTAAAAAAAAACGACGTACAAACAGAATTTTATACCGCAACTTGGCTGATTTCGGGGGATCGTTACATAAAAAGGCTATGTGTTCTATCTCTAAATATAGAGGACATAATCTTAAATTGGAAGGGGTAAAGATTTTGAAGGATAAGGGATCCAATTCTGTGGGTAATGGTGGAGTTTCCAAACCATTTTGTAAAGATCGTGTTGTTTTGTCTGAGCCATGTATCAGGGAAGGAGGCAGTGAGAGTTGTTCCATGCATAGTCAAACTGACATGCTGGAAATTAATAGAAATAACAAAAGGCTATGGGGGAATTTGGATAGTGAAGCGGGCTCCAAGATTTGGGCGAAGATGGAAGCTTTGGGGGTGGTATTTGAGGGAGGAGAAAAGGTTATAATTGAGAAGTTAGAAGGTTTGGAGAAAGAAGCTGTGTTGAGAAAATGCGGCAAGAAGGAGAAACTAAAAGATCCTTTATGTTTATAGGCTCTCTAAACATTCGAGGGGGGGGGGGGTAACGTCCTTAAAAGAAAAAGGATTAGTTCTATGATTATGAAGAATAATGCGGACATTTTCTTAATTCAAGAAACCAAAATCTCAAATTTACAAGAGTTCGTGGCTTTGAGTTTTTGGAGTAACAGAGGCATCGGATACTCGTTCTCTAATTCGATTGGAAGATCGGGAGGCCTATTAATTCTTTGGAAGGAGGAGGGTTTGGAGGTTATTTACATCTTTAGAGGGGAAGGTTTCCTAGGTGTTAAATTCAAAAAGAACAACAACCTTTTTTATCTTGTTAACATTTACTCCTCTTGCGATTTGGTGAAGAAAAGATTGTTATGGAACACTTTGTTGGAGTTGAAAGAGAAGTTTAATGATGGAGAATGGATCATGGGAGGTGATTTTAATGCGGTTAAGGAAAGAGGAGAGAGGAAAGGAAGAAGTGTGGCGAGCAATTTTAATGAATCTCTTGAATTTGCAGCATTCATTGAAGATAGTAGATTGGTTGATATTCCTTGCAAAGGAAAGAAATTCACTTGGTATAGCGGTGATGGGAAATCGATGAGTAGGATTGATAGATTTCTAGTGGCGGACAAGGTGGTGAGAGAATGGGATGTGGTGGGTCAATTTGTTGGAAATAGAGACGTCTCCGACCATTGTCCTA